>NW_010253189.1:117873-161109 GCF_000690775.1 Eurypyga helias | reverse complement strand
GGGGGGGGGAAGGCAATATAAACAAAACACACTGTTTCATCCCCCAGAAAGTGCCTTTCAGGTGGTTAGATTGTAGTGCAGATGAACAGCAAGGTGAGCATGTGATAACAGCGTTCCAGGCACTCTGTGTATTTGAAAACTGAATTACAGAATGAAATGTAACCACGTCTCAAAGTGGAGAAATTCAGTGCTCTGTGGTGGAGCAAAGCTTGGCTGTGTATTCCCTCAGCATTTTGCAGCTTCTGCTCCAAAATTCATGTAAACATCTGCCTCAGTTTAAGTGCTTCCTTAATACCAGTGCTTTACTGAGCAGGAGCCTATTTCAGAAAGTGCAGTACAAGGCTTCTGCCTTCTAAAGCTCTTATTAAGTGTCAGAACAAAACGGGCAAAACTTGCTGGTAAAAGGAGCCTGGCTGACAGCACTGGAGAAAAGTGGCCTTTATTCATCTTCTGAACAGGTACATTCAGGCAAGCAGCGATAAAAGCTCTCTGCTTTTCCCAACCCAGCCCCGGAGGACAATATGCAGAGACAGGGAGGAAGTTTAGTCTGGCAGGCTCGCCACCGAATCCGTACGGCACGTCATAAATAACAGTAACGGTCCTTTTCCATTGATTCTCTCCTGAGACCATCATCCGAGTTACCAACCCGGGAAATTGCAGCAGGGGCTTGGGGCAGGGGAAGAGCAGGAGCTGCAGCTCAGCTGGGCTGAGCAGGGTCTCCCAGCAGGCATGAATTTTAGTTAATTCTCTCTTAATTTGGCTTTGAAGCAAGGCTGCAGAACCAGAAGTTTGTATTTCCAGACTTATTTACTAGACCATCACCTGATGTGACGCACACCAGGTCCAAAACATTATTTCACCGTTTTAACTGTTTTGAAAGAGTTAAAAGGGAACCAGAAGATGCAGTTTTTTCTTCTCTCCAGCTCTCATCACCCTTTGCGTATTCAGACACACCACAGAGCTAACATACCTCTCCAATTTTTAAATAAATAAGTTATTACTGCACAAGGATCCGAGAGCCTCCCCGATCTCCTCCCCCAGTTCTTTCTTCCCCAGCTGTGTTTCTCACGCACAATGGGAGCCGGGGCAGAGCCGACCCAAATCAGCAGGAGGCTAAAGAGAGAGAGGGAAGAGCATCTTCTGTTCTCAGTGCCCATGGGAGAGAGCTCTCCTCCCAACTTACGCCGGTTCCCATTATTCTGCCATTAACAATGAGGCACAGCTGTGATGTCTGTGTAGGAGGAGAAACCCTGGATGGGGCTCCATAAGAAATCTTTTCTCCTCTTCACACACACATAACAAAGGAGAAAATTCCTTCTTGTTGCCAGCAGCAAAGCAGGGACTGTCAAGGGGACCCAGGATTTTGGCTGTCGGCCTTTGGGCTGTTCACCAGCAACAACTAGCATCATGGCACGGAGTTCTTCCTCCCTAATACGGACCCAAATAATTGATAAGCGCTGTCAGAAAAGGTACGAATGAAGGCAACTGTGCCAACAAGCCATAAGCAGAGGCTTTTATTTATTCCAGCAAAGCCCCTGGTGCGTGACCCTGTGAATCAGAAGGATGGTCACATATGCACTTCAGATTTAATTTTCTTAAATAATGTATTGTTAGAAGGGACGAGAGCTGGGGAAGTGCTCCGGCAAGTCTGTTCGGGTGACATACCGAAGGCAGCTCCGAAATGTCACTGCGATACGGCTCATCGGAGGACAGGGCAGATCATCGATCCAGATCTAAGCCTACATAAAAACCGGATCATGTGCGAGAACACATGTAGCAAGTTGTTACGAAAACCCCTCCGCCTCCCTGCTGACAGTGATAAATATCCCTGAATTTTTCCCAGCAAGTGATAGGAGTGCCAGCCCTCACTCCGGGGAAAGCAGAGCCAGAGAGACAAGGAGGGTAGCAGATCAGGAGCGAAGTGGATGGGGTTTTTATAAAGCAAGGGGGATGTAGCCAAGCGGGGATGAAGTGTTTTGACAAAGCTGAATACCTACACGGGGCTGGGAGAGCTCCGGGTGCCGCTGGAGCGTGCTCTGGCACCTTGGGATGGATTTTTCCCCCCCCCCCCCCCGCAACATCGCATGGAGACGGGAGCGAGTTGGCTCTTCACACCTCTGAAGGGCTGAAGCATCTCCCCCGCACTTTCACAGCCAGCAAAAATGTTCACATTTTCTTAAAGGAAGACACTAAGCAAACAAACGAGGGTATGAGCTATTCATCGCTGTCTCCGAACGATTCTCCTGGAGTCTTACAAAGTTCAAACAGAAGTGGGCATGCTCGGCTGCACCCGAGCTGCTCTCAGAATAGCTCTGCTCTTGGGACGCGTGTGCGTTTTTAATTATCTGTGCTGAGAAAGTGCGTTTTGGTAACGAAAAGGAAGATGGTAGGATAAATATAAATCCCTTCTTTTCAGAATGATTTTTTACAGAAACCAAGCCAAGGTTTGTGTACACCATCACTTTTATATCCAGACTTGAAAGACTCCAGAACTAACCCAGGCACTCCACGGTCGTCTCTTCCTCGCTAGCTTTCATTTCTGTCCAAAAAGGAACACAATCCAGTTCTCTACCCCCCAAAAGCACTGGGCATCACTGTCAGGAGCAGCAGGGAGGCTTCAGCATGTAATAAGCATTGAGGGGGGAAGGGATCATCCTCTCTTTCTTGTAAACTCGGCAGTATTCCCTTTAGTAAAAAGCAAATAAAAAGTGCCTGTGTCATTAAAAAAATGCATGGGTTAAAGAATTCATCAACAGAGATTTAGATGCCAGAGGAGCCTGTTGCCTTCAGAAAACACTTATCAGCATCTTTGTCAGAAGGAAGCCTTTTTCCCCTCTTTCTTCATATACTACCAAAGATGATGGGATGCAGAAATAAATGATGAATGAAAGGCCTTAATTAAATACAAACCAAGAGGGACTTGGGGCACTGTATTTTAATTCAGTCTTCTGACAGCACTTCATAAGCCTGAGGACAACGTCTTACTCGCATTTTGTAATGCAAATGAACTGCTGCACTAGCAACCTTCACCCCCACCCTCAAGAAAAAAGATGGGAGAGTTGAAAGCTTTGGAAAAAAACCCACTTCTGAGGGGTCAAATAGAATTAGGCATTTTTGAGAAAACTGCTGCATCAAGCGGTTTGCTTGGGCTCCAAAAGCAAAGCCCTGTGAGCTGTGAACACCCTCCCCAACCCACCAGCAAAGTGTATAATAACTGGTGGGATTTTCATGGGAGCTGCCTGGAGCAGCACTGGGAAATTGTCACCCCCATGGTCTGAAACCAGAAGTTGTGGAAGGATGCACTAGGGAAAGGGGCTTCCTATGCTCATCTTTCCACACCAGATGAGCCCTTGTTGTTGGGTGGATCTAATCCAGAGCTGGGTTCACATGGCTCTGAGCACACTGGGCCCGTGCACCCAGATGCTGTCAGAGCAGGTGCCTGCATGTGCATCACGAATCTAGGCAAGGTGCAGAGAAGGTACATTGTTGTCTCCAAGCAGGAGAGGGTCACCAACATTCGTGGTCACAAAACCTATCGAAGCGATAAGAAACATCTTCCCTAACACCTCCAGAGCCTCCATATATTCTACCTGCAACACCAAGCCTTTGCACCCATTTGAAGAGCTGCTCCCTGCAGCTGAGAGGGAAAAGGCAAATAGAAAAGGATTAGCTACCAAGTGTTGGACTCACCCACTACATACAGGCAGCAGCCAATTAAAACATTAGCACAGGAGGGCTGCAAAGGTGTCTCCCGAAGCAGCATTTCATCCTCGGTCCACATCCCCGTACAGCGCAGGAGCCATCAGCGTAAAGAGCCTTCCCCCTGTGGTCTTTTCCTTCTTTTCTTCCTCCCCTAGTCCTTCCAGATCTAATAAACAGGGCTAATAGACAGCTACATCCAGAGATTTACTGCATTTAAGCCTGACACGAGGAGGCAGAGATGGAGCCCTTAAGCGCCCATTTGTATTCAGCACGAGCCGTGAGCTCGGGGAGCAATGCCAACCGCGGCGCTGAAATTCCCGGTTTCACTGTGGAAGACTTAGAAGGCTACAGGCACAGTGTCATCAGAGAGGGTTTGAACTCATTCATGAGCTTCTTAATAAGACTCCCAAGCTCTCCGTTTGGGTTATGGGAGGATTTATGGGTTTAGAGAAGAGCGGTTCTCGAGACATAAGAAGTTCTAACAGGAGAATAACTCTTGGGGAGACAAATGACAGTGGCTGGTGACAAGGGAGCTGACTCCTGTAGCTGGATGTGCTCCCGTTCCCAAGTCCCCAGCAGGGCCCAAACACATCTCCTCTTTCACTGGCAAGATAGAGACAGAGATGGAGAAAGGGCGGAGAGGCAGGATGCTCATTCCCAACCCCTTTTGAGTTCTTGTTTACCTCCAGTATCTTGAACCTTTAGGCATTTCAAGAAGCCTAGAAGCTTTTCCAAGCCTTTTTCTTCAGCTGTACCACCAGGAAAAGAGGCCTTTCTCCCATAGAATCCCAGGAGTTCACTGATTTTGGGGGTGTCCCACAGAGCAATCAATGTCAGAAAGCTTCTGCAGAAGCAGGGCTAATTCAGGCTCATACAACAGAGGCCCCACGGAAGGAAGGGTACGTACCCTTTGCATCCCAGCACGAACCCATCTCCCGTGTCCTCCTTAAAGGCTGGGCAACCCGTGTCCCTGTCCCTGCTGGCAGAGCAGCTGATGGAAGGCTGGAGTCAGACTCGCTGCTCATCTCTGCCAGACAAACTGACAGCTTACTGCTCTAGCATCAATATTAATCGGCTCATTAACAAAGGCTTGTAAAACCAGTCCCAAAGACAGGGGGAGGGGAAAGAAAAAGAAGGGATGAAATCAGCAAACCAATCTATCTCCGAGATTTTTAAGCTTTTGACTATAGATTTCTTTCTTCCACCCCGAGTCAGGCAGAGCAGGGAGGGGGTGAGGCCTCCGTAGTTAAATAAATCAGTTGATGAATTTTCTCCATGACATTCAGGGGCTGAGTCCTGGGCTAATCGTAAAAAGGCACTGCCAGAGCATTTTAATAAATCCCTTTAATTAAGTGATATGTTTTAGAATTAAATTATGATGAAAACTATAAATCCTTTCCCAACAAATGGAGTTCAGAGCGCACAGAAGGAAAAGGGCATTCCTCTTCTTTTATCTTTCTGCTTTTTCCACCCCTTAATACAATAGGATTCAAACAATTAATTATCAAACAATACAGGAAGCCATGTCATTTATCACCCTGCAATCCAGCCTTTTAAATCAGTGGGATTTAACCTTCTACTAACTAATCCTGTGCTAGCAGAATGGTTTAACTTTTATTTCCCCCTCCCCTCTGAAGGATTCCAGGGCTCCAAGGTAGTACCCCACAGCTGAGGCTGGGACAGCTTTGCAGCCACCTCTGAATGTAGGTGGCCCAGCCTGGGACATCTCCATGGGGTGCCTGAACAGTGTCCCCTCTCCAGCACGAGCAAGGTCCCTGCCCTCGGCTTGGAATGCCCCTATAGAAACCTCGGCCCTGTGCATCACCCCCAGTGCGGTGTTCAACCAGCCAGCCCCAAGGACATGCAAGGAAAAATGTCATTCATGACACTAAGCACAGGAAAATACACTTACACACGACGGGTTTGCACCGGGAGACTACAATAAGCTGGCACAAGGTGGATGGGTCACTTGTCCCTGACACCAAGAGACCTGGCTCGTGCCCGTCAATGATAATCAGTCAGCAGCGGCACCAAGACCTGCTCAGCCACAGCTCTGGCAGGAACAGATTGATGTCCTCCTCCTGCCCTCGCACCAATCCCCGGGCACACAGCAACCTGCCGGCTGCTTTGCAGTACATGGTTTCCCGAAATGAGAAACATCCCTGTGGGACTGAGCTCAGCGCCTTGAAAAGTCCCACGGGAGAAGCGAATGGCTATTAAGCGGGAACATGCAGGTAGAGCAAGAAAAATCCCCGGTTTGTCAACCCTCCTGGACCAGACCCAAAGGCAGGGTGGAGAGGAGCTTGTTGGTGTAGTTGGTCGTTCGTTAAGAAGGGGGCTGGTAGTGAAATGAGGGTTACAGGGGGATGCAGAGGAGGGAAAGGTGTTCCTTGCTGAGATGGTCACACCACCGTTCCCTCATGCCTGTGCCAGGCTGGCTCTGCTCAGCTTGTCTCTCAATTGCTGGTTTATCTTGCTATTGAGCACAATGCTCGTACAGTTCAGTACAGGGAAACCTTGAACCAGAGCAGCTGGGAGCAGGAAAGAATGGAGCTGCATAAAAGCAGTTTTGGAGAAAAAGTGTATCCAGCACTGTGCACGGAGCTTTACCTGCTCAATGGGCTGCTTTATCCACCACTGTTTTGTTTTATAATGAAAGAGCTGTCTTAATGCAGCACAGAAAGTGTCAAAAAGGACAGAAGAGGAGCTTACCAAAAAAGATTGTTCCCCAAAATACAGCCTTGTCACGGCCAAGGCAAACAGGGGCTCTTTGTCAGCCTATTTACTTTGCTCCATCATCATTAGACTCGCTAGGTAAATAGAATGGTTCATTTTCTTCTCCCAGCCAGCTCACCTCCTCCGTTGGGATATCAGTGCAAACAGCTCCGGGTACCAGGCCATTGTAATATCCTTTTCCAACAAGGCTGATGGTAATTTCAGGAAGAAAACAAGAGAAAACAAAAAACAACCCCGATCGGAATAACTGCTGAAAGGTTGCAAACAAGGTAAAGGAAATACACAAGCAAAATAATGCAGTGCTGAGAAAATAGAGAGACTAATAATAGGAACTTTGTTAAGATGAACTTCTCTGTCGCTACAGGAGGACCAGTGTCCTGCTGCTATTTCTGAAACCCACAGAGGCTGCACCAGGGCCAGCAACAGCACTTACCACACAGTCCCTTTAACAAATGTAGCTCTATCACTAAGCAATTTACCCCAAACCAAGCAGCATTACAGCCAATTAACTTCTTCTCATGAATATTCTTCAGACAGAAAGTAATTTGGGATTCTATAAATTCACAGAAATTTTTCACTTTCATTAAAAAATATCTATTGTTCTAATTAAAAAGAAAAACCACACACACAAAAGCTTGTGTCTTGGTAAGATTTTTTCACTTCCCAAATGCTGTCAGCAGTAAACTTTTTAGCTTACCTCCACTTGATTTCAAAAGCTGAGCACACACAAAGCAAGCTGCTTCTGAGCCCTTCCCAGTTTGCAAGGGGGAAGAACCCAGTGGTTGCTGGTTTTCCAAGGGGCAAAATCTAATGCAGTTCAGTGAGGGCAGGTGTCAAGTACTGCATCTGGGGAAGAACAACCCATGGATCAGTGCAGGCTGGGGGCTGATCTGTTGGAGTGCAGCGCTGGGGAAAAGGACCTTGGAGTCCTGGTGGACAGCAGGATGACCACGAGCCAACAGTGTGACCTCATGGCCAAGAAGGCCAACGGCCCCCTGGGGTGCGTTAAGGAGAGTGTGACCAGCAGGTCGAAGGAGGTTATCCTCCCCCCTCTACTCTGCGCTGGGGAGGCCTCCCCTGGAGTGCTGTGTCCAGCTCTGGGCTCCTCAGCTCAAGGACAAGGAGCTACTGGAGAAGGTCCAGCACAGGGCCATGACGATGATGAAGGGCCTGGAGCACCTTCCACATGAGGAAAGGCTGGGAGAGCTGGGGCTGTTCAGCTGGAGAAGAGGAGGCTGAGGGGGATCTTATCAATGTTATCCATATCTAAAGGGGGGGTGTCAGGAGGATGGGGCCAGGCTCTTCTCAGGGGTGCCCAGTGACAGGACGAGGGGCAGTGGCCATAAACTGGAAAACAGAAGGTTCAACCTGAACATGAGGAAGCCCTTCTTCCCTGTGAGGGTGACAGAGCACTGAACAGGCTGCCCAGAGAGGTGGGGGAGTTTCCTTCCCTGGAGACTTTCCAAAGCCCCTGGACTTGTTCCTGTGTGATCTGCTCCAGGGGATCCTGCTCTGGCAGGGGGGTTGGACTAGGTGATCTCCAGAGGTCCCTTCCAACCCCTTCCACTCTGTGGATCTCTGAATCTTGTAAAAGCAATTAGAATCTTTCCCTCCTGAAAACCTGGTTTACAACCATGTCAAACACTCTAAAATCTTGATAAATAAAGCAAACCTGAATACTTTTCAAAATGAAGGAAGACACAGGCAGCCCTGAGGTCTTCCACCCTGGAAACATTTTCTGGGGCTTTTAATTTACTTTTCCATACGCATCACCACTTACAGAACAGGGGCACTTTGCATAGGGGCATTCACCACCGTCACCTCGGGGTGGCATGTACATACCTCACCTCTCTGCTGCCCATCGATACGAGCTTCTCTGTTTCTGGCAAGATGCAAAACCCTACAGGAATAACAAGAAATACTAAGCGGTGGAGGAAGAGGAACAGAAGCTGCTGTTTACCCATCCCTTAATGAAACAGGACCATAGATTTCCCAGTTAAAATTCTCTTGAAAGGTGGCAATTGATGAAACATAACTTACTGCTGGTAAAACACAATTGTTTTCAATAATTAATATACAAGATACCTTTAAGAAAGGCACAGGTCTTGCAGAGTGGAAGGTGTAATTATTGTTTCATTAAAGATTGATTACATGTGTGGCCAGTCATTTGAGTAATGGCTCTGCTGACAGCTTAAATAGAATGATAAATGAGATTGGGTCCACCGCTGTGACTTGATGCACAAGTTGACTCACAGATGGTAGTGAGAAACAGCAGCATCTTTCCAGCCCAAAAGGTCATCTGAAATATTAAAGAGCTGAAGATCAAGTAACTATGAATAAGGTCAAATGGAGTGTTATGGTGACAGGACTGGAATTAATTGAGTGATAATTGTCCTACATTTATGCTTGGTGGTTGGTTTGGTTTTTTTTTTTATTATGAAAGGAATCCAAAGGCATGACCTCACTCAGAAACGAAAAGCAGGGTGTTTGTAACCAGCCCCAGCACAACAATTTCTCTGCTCAGAGGGAAAAGGAAAGTGCACACTTTAAATGGGAACCATCTGGAAAAGGGGTGGTTGTCACTATACTGGTGTCATTTGCTTGTGGAAAAAATCCCATGAAATCCCTAAGAGGGAGAGGATCCACCTCCCTCTGATCAGCAGAGCCCATGCGTCCCTCTCCCCATCGAGCAGGACCAGGCATTTTGGGCAGGCTCCTGCGCGCAGGGCAGAGATGCAGCGCGGTGGAACCTGGCACAGGCTCAGGACGGCAACCCCTGCCTGCAGCACTCGTCAGATTCTCTACAGGTAGGTCTTTCCACACCTCAGTGATGAGCCTGGTGGGATGCTCATCACTCCCACTTGCACACGGTGCTGAGCAAGGCGGATCCAACCTGCCCAGGCTGGGGCTGGCAGCCTGGGGGTTTGCAGGGAGAGATGGAGCCCCCGATTTGCTTCCAGTAGCCACTGGCATCAGCCTACATGGTTGTTGCACATGCCTGTACCTCCAACTCCCCTCAAAGGAAGCATGAAAGGAAAGCATTCAAAGCACGTCATCCTGGGGAACAGAGAGGGAGGACACTAAAAATACAGCCCATGCTCTGGTCCTGGGAAGGGGAGGGATTTTCCATGGATGTGCATGCTGAGAGGAGGGAGAGCAGACTGGGGTGAGCACACAGGGAACCATCAGCGAGGCTTCTCCCCCCACCACTCAGTGCTTCTCACAAGCCCTTGCACTATCACCAACACTGACTGTGCTTGAGACAAAAGTGTGAAGCCCACGGACTTTTGGTCGTAGCATCCTTGGGTCATTGTGGCTGGAAGAAGCAGAAAGAGAGGTGAAGCGGTCCCCTCTTTTCAACGGCGACGTGGGGAGCAGGCCAACACGGATGTCCTTCCACAGCCAGCAAAGTTTGCAAGGCAGGAGTTACAGTAAGAAAGAATACACGTTGGATGTAAACACCTTAATTATATTCATCATCGTTTCTGCCCCAGACTACAGCGCTAAGGAGACCCTCTTCTATCAAAGTCAATTAAGCGGTTGCTACTCTCCTAAAACCCAGCAATAAAACAAGAGCTGTACATATCCATTAAACTGCAGTACACATCCATTAAACTCGCTTTTGCTGCTGCAGTTCATTCACTGCCAGGTTTGGACTTGATTCTGATCTCGTTTACGTGAGCTCTACCCTGGTGTAATAGCAGAGACTTTGCAAAGTCAGTCCGGCTGATTTACTCCGACGTGGTACAGATACTGGCACAGTTACAAAGGGGATGAGACAGAGACTTTCATTCCCAAGACCTGCAAATAATCTTTGTGCATCAATAATCAAGAGATTAATGGTTTGCTAAACAGCCAGGTTATTCCACACACACAACAATCTATGTACAACTCTTGAAAGAAACGTCTCCTGGAGGTAGGGAAGCTTTCTCCCGGCAAACACCTCCAGGAAGTGTGTGCAGAAGAGGAGCACTGTCTGCACGCTCCTTCTGTCCCCTCGGATCCTAGAAATACAGTTGGAGGAGGCGATAGAGGGTGCAATGCTGGGGCTGACTGGGCTACCCACACAGAGCTGATCTCTCGGTGCGTAACGAGCTTCATTCCCAAATTAACAGCAGAGAAATCCTGAGCTGGGAAGCCCTAGGCCCTCAGCTGTCCTCAGTTGTCAAACTAAATCACTTAAGAAGAACACAAGGGGGTTCAAGAACACAAGAAGAATACAAGGGGGTTTTTTCCCCCCTTGTATGAGACCTGACTGAGAGTTTACTTGTGTCAAGAGGACTAATGTCCTTAAGTTTGGGACTGAGTTTCTCCTCCATTTTACCAGTCACCGAGAGTTTTACTGGATCTCATACTCTGCTGTCAGCCATGCCAATCCTTTCAAAATAAACCTTTGGAAAAGCATCTTGAGCTTCTCCCCTTTACCAAGACTGAAATCCCTGTCCCACTCCCATCTCCCCAGACCTCTAAGCAGTGTCTTGGGGACAGTAAATGTATGTTCCCTGCTGCCTGTTCAGGTTGTATCGTATAGACAGTGCTGGGGGCGATGGCAGATGTAGCTCGGCAACCAGGCACGGACCGTAGCGCATCCGGAAAGTTTAAACTTTTCATAACTGCTGTTGGTATTTCAAAGTTCTTGTGGGGAATCTGCTCAGGCGGTGCAAGACAATGCGTTGGAATTATCAGCACTTTAAAGATGCCTTTGCTTTCTTAACGTTTCCTTAAGAAGTCTCACGGTAGTTTTCTTAAAAGGAGCTGAAGATAACAGGGAAACGGTAGCGAGGTAGAAAAGGGAAAGGAGAAATCCATGTTTGCCTGTAGGCAGAGCACGAGGGAAGTCAGACAGGCGAGGGGACACTTTCACAGGCATCCGCAGGTATTAAAAGCTTGTGTCCCCGTGGCTTTCATACAGAGTTGAGCAGATGCTTTTGAAAAGAAGATCCATGGATCCCAGCAGGCACCGACACCTCCACCCTTTGCCTCTGGAAACTCTCCGCTGTTAGCTGCCCTGCTCCTCACTCCCCTGCCCCCAGGAGCTGCGGATGCACAGAAGGAAATGCCGACGGGAAGGCAGAAACCAAGGACTTCTTAGCTGTGGATGATGTGCTTGATGTGCCTTTGGGGTGACCCATGGTTATGGCTTTCATTCTGCCTTTAAAGCAGCTGCGAGCACGCAGCTATAGTGCTTCGTGGCAATAAGCAGGGCTGTAATGAACTTGATGGAAAAGAAAAGGTCACCACGCCCTTGTCTATTAACGTGGCCCTGCAGAAAGACCCAGTGACTAATTAAAACTGTGGGCTTCGCAGCCAGGAATACTAATCCTTACGTCTGTACTAGCCTTAATTACCTACCTCTGTTTGCTTCTTCATGAAGGGGAAAAACAACCCATATTCAATCTAATTGGCTTAATTTTTATAACTATGCTCCCCCCTGAGATCCATTTCTAAAACAATTTGGACAGTTCTTTCAATATCCTTTTCTTACATCCTTATGATCATCTCATTCATTCTAATTTGGAGAGAGGCCCCATGAAAGAAAGAAAAAAAACCCCTGAGTTTCTGTTGTGTTATGTAGCGCATGATGCGAATTTCCTGACAGCAAGACTGCTGGATCTCCTCCTAAGCAATCCTTTTTTTTTTTTTTAATATTCCTGACTAGGAATAAAAGGCACATGTTTAAGAAACAGGATGAATAACAGCAGCAGCAACACACCAGCATTTGTCATGGAGTTGTCTCAATTTTAAAATCAAGATAGGCTATTTTTGTAAAGTGAAAGTTCAGCTTCAAAGATGAACAAATTCACAGACACAGAGGAGATCTGACCAGTCTCGCCCTGCCCTCTTGGGCTGGTAAGCTCAGGCTCCCTTTCTCTGAGCACTCCAAACTCCCCAAAAAACATGGAGTTTACAAAAGGTTTTGGTCTTTCTCCTTCATTTGAACTTTAATTATTAAAGACAAAAGGGAAAAAAAAAAAAAGGTGAGAGTTTTGAGATTTATGGGCCCCAATAAAGGCTCTGTACACAGTGATTTACACAGCCCCAGCAGTGGTCTGACGCCAGAAAGAAAAATGTGTGGGACTGTATGATTTATGAACACCCACCTGGCATTTTCAAAACTCTTACAGCAGCAAACTATCAGGTCAATAACTCTGCTAGTGATCACCACCAGGTGTTAGGGCAGGTATCAGGCCCATAACACACATTTTTGCACGTTTATTTACTTTTTTAAACTCCGTTGCCATCAATACTCAGCAAGGACACACCACGGGCCACAGACATAGAGGGATGGACCTGCAGATTCCCGATCGGGGCCTTAGGCTTGTTTTCATGGCCAGCTGCAGGAAAGCCATCAAAAACAACTCTTTATTCTGACTATTTCAGCTTGCTAAGGGGAAGTCTCTGGCTGCAGATGCTGACCCTGGCCCAGAGACACACCAGCAGTCAGGGAGCTGATGGTTGATGCTGGAGGACCAGATTTCCCAGAGGGATTTGGGTGCCTAAATCCCTTTTAAAATTCAAGTCTAAAAGTGTGATTCGATTCTTCTCTCTTCAGCTATGTAAAGGTAAAGGAACTAGTTTCAGGTGTGCTCTTAAACTGGGGTCCCTCAGGTCAGCAGGGAAATTGGTCCGACCTCTCCGACTACAAATAAACTCCGTAACCTGATGCCAAGGCCAAAATGGATGCATTCCTGTTTTAACCAATTCTACAATGTTTCCATACCTCTGTTGTACAGGAGACCACATCTGGGAGTGTCACACTGGTAAATAATAGCAGAGGGGAATAATAATTTAGTGTGCGAGGAATGGGAGCTAAGAAATGTTTCCAATGAGGAACTGAAATTTAGGGAGACTTGGTGAGCAGGGAGGAATTCCGACTCAGACCGCAGTGTGATGGTGTGGAGGGGACATGGGGGATATTGAAAGAAGAAGAGGGCCCCTTCACTTCTGTTCCTCTCTATTGTGATGGGCGGGAGACCCATTCCCTGAAAATACACCCTTCTGCAAGTGCCCCGGTTTCCCGGCGTGATGACAAGTTTCGGTGCGTGAGAAGCCTTAAACACATACTGATATTTATGGGATATCATTTCATTTGCAAGCCATTACAGCAAATCTCAAGCTGGGCACGATGCTGAGCACTGTGATGCTCTCTTCTGCTGCTTCTTTTCCCTTTATCCCACCTCTCCTGAAATCCAAAGCACGCGTTAGTGCTGGAATACATACATATGTAGCCAGCCTAAAAGCAATGGAGTAAATGAGTCAGCAGGATCCGAGTTCAATAATGAGACAACTCCCTCGAGCAAAAAGATGGTGAGAACTACATGCCATAGTTAAGCTCTGAAATATCACCCCCATCCCAATGGTCCCTCTCCAAAGGAATCTTTCGGTTTGTTTTCTGGGAGGGAAGCGAGCACTGCTGGTCCTGCCGGCATCGACGCGGGGCGGAAGCTCACCGGCGTGGACAGATGGACCCATCCGTGAGTCACAGCGACAGACGGCGAGAGGGAAAAACAACTCCACGGCGTGGAAATCTGCCCACTTCCCCAGCCAAACACGGCTGAAGCGCCGAGGCCCCTGCCCGGCGGCTACACCCCAGGGACACAGACCCTTGACTCAGGATGCCCAGGAAAGGAGCCAGGTCAGGTCCTGGGAGGGAGACTCCTCAGGGTGTCTGGAGGATGGGCTGTTCTCAGCCCTCATCTGCGGGGCTGGTTCCAGCCCCGGAGCTTCAATTCTGGAGGAGATTTTCCCAGAAAGCATGGGGAGATGATGAAAAAGTCATTTAGCGCCTGCCGGGATACGCACACAGGGGAAAGGTGCGGGGGAAGAGGTAATCAGTTAGAAATGATTTTTAGCAGAAGTTTCTTGATCGTTAGCATATTAATGAAGTTTTTAATAATATGTTAACCTTTCCTCCTTCCTCCACCCTGGAAAATCATACCACTTCTTCGGTTCAGTGAAAAGGGCTGCCCTGGGGGGATGCGGTTCTTCCAGCCGATACAGTCATTAGATTTAACACCAGAAATAGGTTCCTCTGAAAAACACTTTTGGTGGCTGAAGGCCTCCCCCGCACCAAATCACTGGTGTCCTTTCCGTGGGGCAATCCAGCCCTCTGCAGCTCAAAGCCCAGCTCCCTTCCCAGTAGAACCTGCTTTTAGATTTATTTTGTTTTGTTGCTGGTATTTATTTATTATTTGGTGGATTTTATTTTTCCACAAGAAAACATGTCTGGGTAAAAACTCAGCAGGGATAATAGATGCTTTATAGGTGCCAAAAATAAAATATCAGCAGATGCTACACAGGAACTAAAGGTGTTAAAGAGCTTTCGCTGCTCGCGTGCTCCTCAGGAAGTGCCGTTCCTTCCCTCTCTCCAAAAGTCTATTTAGGGAATGAAACTGTAGTTTTCTCACAAAGTATTTCATACAGAAATCTCCAGTTACTAACCAGGGATGTGCACTAAGGCAAAGGAGAGCTCTTCCTCCAGCCTCAGAGAAAAATAGCTTTGGATAAAATTGATTCCTTCTCTCCTTAAAGCCTTTTATTTCACACAGGTGGCTCTTCCAGCCTGTCCTGAAACAGCCAGTCCAGGCAGACAGTACAGATAATTACACGTCATTTCTCCTCATTACTATCATTACCACAGTCTTGGAAACATCTCCTGCATGCAAGACCAGTCGAAAAGTGCTAAGCTGAAACCTGAGCTCCAGACATGCCACGGGATTGATGAATTCAGCATCAGCCCTGGCCCTGTGGTCTTGTAAACTCCTATAATTTCATTTTTTCCTGCTGTGATTTATGACAGAAGGTGGAATGCCCTGCTTGTGCTATTTTTGAGGAAGGTGCTGAGGGTTTGCAAACAGCTTTGCACTTTGGGATCGAGTTGAAAGGGAAAAGAAACAGCAGCAGCAGCAAATTGTGAGACGGTGCAGCTTTGCAGAAAGGAGGGACAGGGAAGCTTCTCAGCAAGTGTCTCAGAACTGTTGATAGCAATGAAACAACTAATCTTTTCTTGATTGCCTGTCAACCAAAATTATTCATCCTGGGCGAGCAGATATTTGCAAGGCTGCATTTCTTTGGTATTTAAACATATGGGCAGGGGATCCATCACAGCGATAAATGAGCTTCGACAGATTTAGAAAATCAGCTACACCCCAAATCTGGAGAGGGACTGGGAACTTTTTCCCATCTTTGGGCCAGCTGGAGCATCCTCGCCTCGGTGCAGCACACTGCAAGAGGAACCTGCCCTGCAGCAGGGGAAATTCAATCATTTAAAGCCAGTATAAATGGAAAGAGATGTTTATCCCCTGTGGCATCCCACACAACCTCTGTCACGGCTGGACCTCCTGAACATCCTCCTGCTTGATTAATACAGACCTGGGAGGGGATTCACCTCTAATTGCTCTGGTTCTGGAAGCCTGGCTCTGAATAACAAGGGGAGCAGTGACAGCCCCATCAGGGCCAGGAATTGCAGGACTGGGGACAGTTGGGTGCCTCCCCCTGCAGCCCCACCATCCCCAAATGAGCCTGATCAAAATGCAGCTCTGCATCCCACGTAGAGGAACGACGCCCATGGATCTGATCCTCACCTGGGGCAATAGGACCTGGCACCACTAGTGTTAAAAGAACATCAGTGCTCTGCACCAGCTGGGGAGAAGTCTAAGATTTTGGCTTTGCTGAGTGCAGTAGAGAAAGCATCTTTATGTGATCCTCTCTATAAATCATCTATACACAGCCTATAAATCTCATCAGTCAAAAGAAGCAATACTCAAAGATTTATTTTTAAAACTGGCTGAAAAATTTTCCTCAAAGCATCTCTTTTAGGAGAAAATGGCTTTTTAACAATATGGACATCTGGCAAAGTTTCTCATTTTGAGAAGTCATTCAGAAAAGAGCCATTTCTGAAGTTTTGTGGAATTTTGAAAGATGAAAGGAAAATTCAATATTTTGTCTTAGGTTTTCTCCCTCTTCTCCACAAGAAAAGGGATAAATGCGTTGCAACCCCAGTGCATTTTACAAGTTATGTTTAGGCTTCTACCACACCAGAGATGCATCTACCACTACAGGGCATCTATAGCATTATATGGTACAGAGAATTCTCTCACCCAAGAAGTGCAGAGTCAGGCCTGAAATATAACACATGAATCGTGAGAAAAGAGGCAGAAAAAGCCTCAGACCTGGAGAGGGTGACAGGCTGGGACCCGACCGTGCATTTAGTCCCTCTATCCACCTCCAACTCCCTTGCCCGAGTCACTTAACCCTCCCCACTGCTGCAAGAAGGGGTAAGGCTGTCACTCACGCCTGCTGCAAGCTCAGTCTGGGCCCCGTAGCTTCTCTGTTCCCTTCTCCATGCACCGGCTCCTATTTTCAGCCAAAGTCTTCCAGGGCTGCTGCAATAAATGATAATATTAACTACATCAGGAGATTCCCACTTCCCCCCCAACCTTCGTTTTATTTTTCAGGCTTGATTACTGAACTCGTATTTCCTCCAGATAATTTACACAATCTTGGCTGCAAACAAACGGGCAGTTCATTATCTGCAATTGGCCTTTGCAGGAGGATGGTGACTGTTCTTGTACCGACGGGTTTGAGCTCTTTTTTTTACCTCTCAATGGTATTTCTAAGCCCTTTCCCAGGCGAGGAGAGATAGTGCATTTGTTATTGATAGAATTTCCATTTAAATTGAGGATGTTGCTCAGTGCAACACGTGTACCAGCTAAACGAGACTCTTTCCTCCAGCAAAAGGCAGCAAATTATATGAAGGGAAAAAAAAAATGTTGGGCAGGGGAGGGGGGGGAAGGGAGTTATCACAAAACTTAATATGAAATCCAGCCGGATATATGCCTGCAATAAAACATCTAGATCTTAATAAGGCTGTGGGTAAAGCTTGGATTACATGCCCAGCTTTATACGCTATCTCCTATTCAGCAGCTGCTTCTCTTGAAAGCTCCTTTCTCTGCTTGCCAATCCGATTAGCTCTCTAGAAAATTAGAAACAAAACAAGATGAAATCTTTTGCTTTTAAAAAATAAATAGAACTACAGCCGTGAGCAGGGGGTTGGATCAACCCCAGCAAAGCCTTTTCAAGTGGATAAAGACTCCACGGGACAGACATTTCAAGTAGATTTCCTTTCAGTCTCAAATTCTTATTTGTACTGGAAATTAAAGGGAGGGATCCACTGAACAATAGGAAAATGTCCCTGCCCATGGCAGGGGGGTTGGAACTAGATGATCTTTAAGGTCCCTTCCAACCCAAACCATTCTGTGATTCTAAAATGTACCCTGACGGGGTCTATGAGTCCTTCCCAGCGCGTTCCCTGGGCAGCAGAAAGAAGGATCCAGAGCAGCAAGAGCAGGATGAGTCTCCTCTCCTGCGTGGCCTGCTCTGGAGCACTGCCTGGGCTGGGCAGCCTCTTGGAGCAGATTAAAGGGGTCCTGACACCCCCCTCAGCTGGAGCCACTCGGACTCCCTGAGTTTAAAAGCACCAACAAAACCCAGACCCTGTAGTTCTGCCCTTGCAACGTGCTGCATCCCATCGGGTCGCACGCTGCAGCCCCCGGGATGGGTTTGGGGGTATCAGGGTCCAGTTCACTGCAGCGAAGTGAACAGGCAGGTGTGACTGGCGATAGAAAGATGCTCCTGCCTCTGCCAACGGGCAGTTCTAGATAACAGGCAGAGGTTATCCAGAGCACAGAGGGTGCAGATCCGTGCCGGTCATATCTTATCTGCTCTAGGCAGCCGGGGCAGGATCCAGGGGACATGGGCATACCAGTGCAATTCCCATTATCTTGCCAAGTAGAAAATAGCCATGCAAACCCCCTTAATCCATGCAAAAAGTGGAAACCAGTCTGCACCTGCTCTGGGAAATGCACCCAGGCACAACCTCAGCTGGGAAGGATGCCCTCGCTCTGGGTGCTGGGCATGAAGGAGGGACACCAGAACCATAAGCTGCTTCCTAGGACTAAAGTGCTGAGCCATGTTTCTGTGCCAGGCTGGTTTGTGCCTCCCAGGCAGCACAAGATCCACATGATAGGCTCTTTTTTTTTTTTTTTTCCATTTGCAGGGTCACCTCTAAGTCTAAATCACAGGTGTGAAGTAGTCCGCTCCATATTGTACGTTGGCGGTTGCTACGGGGGAAGAAATGATTAATTTATCACCCATTCCAAGATCTGAAGAAAGATAGAAAGTGAAAGAGAGAAGGAAAAGAAAGGAAGAAAAAAAGAAAAAAAACAAAAACCAGAATAAATCTGCCCAAGCTACACAGGAGCATTATTTACAGTCCCAAACTCTCACAACCATCTGAATGTAAAGCAGAATCACATCATCGATAACATTGTGCCCTGATCAGAGGGGAAAAAATATCTGAGAAGGAAGAGGAGGGAAATAATGGTGTATTTTCAACTAGCTGGGGAGATTGCAAAGGGATTTTAATTCCAAAGATGCTGAACAAATTGCAGATGAGACTCTATGAGAATGAGTAGTGTCTGGTCATAGATCAGCACAACTTGATTTTCTCCCCTTTAAGTGCAGCGGTATCAATCTTTAGAGGGAGGGAGTGAAAAAAAATCAAGGTGGTAAATGAATTATTCCTCATACCTTTCTCCTTACACAGGAGATAAAGAAAATAATGTACTCCGCAGCGTGGGACCGGGAGAGGAGATGGGGGAATGTTGCCGGGCCGTGGGGATGGAGCAGCAGCCTTTCCCCGGGCGTGCAAGAACGGGCGATGCTGAGGAGCTGGTGTGCGTGGGGGGGTCCCCCAGTACTTTATTTACAGTATTTAACACAAATATTTTGGGCTTGGAGCATCGCTGACCTTATTAGCGATATTTAATAGCAACGAGCTGGCTTTCAACCAAGGGTCTCAAAGCCTTTTGGAAACATTTGTTTAATTAGACTACACAATGCTCGGCAATAAACACGGCTGTGCTTTGCCAGACACGGAACGGGGAAATTAGTGGAAAAAAGACAGGAAGGAAAATATGGAGAAGTGTTCTACACCCCCCTCAGACCTACTAAAAATACATGCACAGCACTTTGTGTTTTCCAGGCCTTGGGAAAACACTAATTAATCCCTGGGGAGTTTGCAGGTGGTAGTGGAAGGAAACACTGGGGAGGATTCCTGGTCTCTTTGTCGACCTATTTCAGGATTTGTATGAGTCCCACTTTTCCAGGCAGTCCAGTGTCCGCCTGCAGCGGTTTAAGACGGAGGGGGCAGGAGGCAGCAGCATCAGTGCCCCAAGGCTCGAGCTGCTGATGGGTGCCAGGCATTACACGCAGGGCTTTCTGCTGGGTCTGTGTCTCAGGCAGGGCCAGGGAACATCAGCAGAAGCATTTTGGAGATGAGGTGACCCCCGCCGTCGGGGTGGGCTGCCTGGTGAAATCCCTCCAGGCGCGTGGAGCTGAGTGGGCTCTCCCGCAGGGAATAAATGCACCGGCAGAACTGCTGAGAGGAAAGCGATTAACTTGGAGTACAAAACCCCTACGGATGAGAGATAAGAAAGGCTATTTGGGTCTGAACGGCTTTCCCAAAGACATATTTCAGCACCGATCCTTTCTTCCCCGGGCGCTGAGGCTATGGGATAAATTGTGCCTTATTTTTCCTCCTCGGACGCCAGTCACAAGGCTCCCAGGCACCGGAGCTGGGGATGCGGGAACAAGGGAATGGTCCCGCTATGTAGGTCCATGCTCAAAGACAGCGGTTCCTGCAAAAACCACTCCTGTTCTCCAGGAGCAATGGATGGATTAGCAGCCGCACTGTGCAGCAAAGGCACTCACGGTCCGGGCTATGGCATGGTGCTGGCACACTGCTTTGCTGGGCAGACCGGCTTTGGCAGGAGAAGCAACGGAAATGCAAAGCAGGAAAGAAAGTGGGGAGGGAAGAAGGTATTTATATACAATAAATATTTAATACTGCTTAATGTTTCCTCCTGAAGAAACTTAGAGCAGGGATTAATTTTAACACATTCTGTCTGCGCGGCTAACACCCTTCAGCAAGGTTAATCTTTGCCCAACGAAAGTTTGAACATTAAGTCCACGGTGGTGTACAAACTCCCTTCTTTCCTTCACCAAAGTGATCTATGCATTCCGAATTCACAAACGCTTCCTCCTAGAGCAGACAATTCATGAATAGATGCTCCCCTCCTTCCTTCTCCCCCTCTCTCCATGTTGTGTATCTTAATTAACGTTTCAAGTCTGGCAGCTTTTTGATTTCCGTTTCAACCGGGTCTCTGATCAGCCTGTTTGAAAGGAAAACCTTCAGAGGGACAATGTTTTTTCTGGTAGCATCAAGGAGAAGCTCCAGGCTGGGGTCTGACCTGCAGTGGGGATGCAAGATGGGGGCTGGAGGGAGGCACTTTTCCAATCCAGGCTTCATTCCGGGAGCCCCCAGGAGATATTTAGATGATAATTAGCACTGGAGTCCCAGTGAGACCAAACTCATCACCACCCTTGTGTCTGCAGACACAAGACCACCCATGGCAGAGCAACCCTACTAGCAAGTCATGGTCCCCACTCAGCTGCCCAGGTGAGTTTTTGGCCCTAAAGAGGCACAGTCAGAGCATCTCTTCCCTCTGGGTCGCCATCCCTGGGGCTGCCGGCGAGCGCTGCAGCTCAGCATCCAACTTTTCCAGGGCTGGGATCATGGCTTAGTCACACCAGGGGATGGTCCCCGAGGTCAGGCTGGCAGTGAGCAACAGCACAACACTCACCCAACATGATTACTCTCTCTTGAGCACCCCGGGATGCTCAGGGAAGGGTCCTCCAGGAGCAGCCCATGGCTCTGCCCTGCCTGAGACTGGGAAATGGAGAAAACAGGAAGATATACGGAGCTAATGAGGAGCTGAAAAAAAGCCAAGCACAATGCAGAAAATTTGCTGCAAAGAGGAACATCTCATTGTCAAATTAACATATTAATAATTAGGCAGAATGAGAACGTTAAGTCCCAACGCAGGGCCCGAAGATGGCACGTTTGCTCTCCGCGTTCAGCTGTGTCGAGCAGAGATTCCAGGGGCGCCTCTGAGCGTGACAGCCTGTGCCTTACGAGATGTAATTTTAGCGCATCAGAGCTCTCATAGTTATGCATCTCTTAAAAAACAAGAGTGTTGGCTTCTCTCTAAAGGAGAAAAAACAGCCTCTTCTTTAGGGTTTTCGTGTGTTTGATTTCTTTGGGGTGTTTATTTTTGCTCTAGGCTATTTGAGAAAACCCATTAAATACAAGCATAAATCGCTAAGTTTTGTTTGCTATGAAGGTAGAAACACACAGGGCCTGTCTGAACTATTGAGTTTGTGCCTCTGGAGAAAATCACTTTGCTACCATGATGCCCCAGGATGGAAAAATCTGCAGCCAGAGAAGTTACAAGAAATAAATGAAATGGCAATAGGTGCCATAAATAAAACTACAGCACATTAACCCTCCCCATGCTTTGGAGAGCAAAAGCATAACCAATTTTCAGTGTTGTGATTTAGGGAAAACCCGGTGAGAGCCCCAAAACCAGCAGGCTGATGATGTGTCCAGAGAAGATGCTGGTACAGAAGCGGTCCTCGATGCAAGAGGAGACCACCACTCCCCACAGCTGGAAGCACCGGAGGAGGGATGAGTTGAGAGTAAATTTTTTCCGAGGTTGTAACGATCCAAAGGATTGCTCCAAGGTGCTTTTGCAGGTTAATCCTGGCGGACTAGAGCTCAGTGCTGGTGATTTTGCAGTGACAATTTGCCAGTCGGTTGCTAACTGCAGCACAGCACCCTGCTCCTTGGGTGGAGGGATAGAGACCAGCCCAGGGGAAGCACTACAGACCCACTGAGCATCCTCTACTTGGCTGTAAGCACTGAATGCCAGGGCTGGTATTCCACCTTTGTGTTTTCCTGTCATTGCCAAGTCATGAAGCTGCATTTCTGTAGTCTCTGGTGTCAACAGTGGTTCCTGGTTGAAAGCAGAGCTTGGATTAAGCCAGATGCCTTGAAAAGCACTAAAGCTCTGTGGGTTTGGGCCATTGCGTGATGGCAGGAGAGCGGCGTTGGTTAAACAGCGACTAACAGATGTTGAGAACATCAGGCCATGTTGGATTCAAAGGCTGCTCTTCCCTGAAAGTAAGAAAAAGAACAGAAAGGAAGGAAAAAACAGAAGTCCCCACTGCAGTGACATGAAGATTTATGGGTGATCACGATAGACCATTGATTCCCACCTGCTGCTGTCGCACTGTGCAGCACAACAGAGCAGAGGGGAAAGCGGGGCAAAAAGGGGGAGCAGAAGAGGTGGATGTGTCCGATGAGCTCAGGTTCAGCCCTCAGGTCAGGTCGCACAGTGCTGGCAGGAGCCAGAATTGTTATTACAGAGAACAAGCCCGGGTGACAGCCCTGGCACCAGCAATTCCTAACGCTGCTACAAGCCGAGACACTGCCGAGCCTTTCCAGCCACGCTGGGGTGAAGGTCCTGGGCATCACTGCAGCCTTCTCCCAAGCCCCGGAGGATGGAACATGATGCTCTTGGCAGAGGGACACAGGAACATGCCCGATGAGACTGCTGCAGCAGCCATCTATCCTGCTCAGACACCACTGATAAAACAGCCTAAAAAACTCCAGAAATTGTCTGCCTGTTGGAGCGCCTGCCTGGCAGGAAAGCCAGAGCAGTGAATTTGCAGTGGCACAGCTCCTGTGCAAGGTGTTAAGCGTGAGGGGATACGTTTAACTTGCACTGTATTACCTTTTGCTGGAGACTCTGCAGCTTAATTTACAGGTGGTGGTGAACTGTCAGGAGGCATCACCAGCTCACTTGCTCTTTCTCATAGAAAATCATAGAGAGGTCTTTTTTTCCTCCCCCAGTGCTGTGGGTCAGATCAGTTGTAGTCTTTTGATTGAGACATTAATAAAAACCCAAGTCAAACCAGGACTGGCTGGGGAGAAGATGCTGGACAAAAAGCAGCTGAACAACAAAAACAGCTCTCACTTGCCTTGTGTGCTGCGAAAGCCTCGCTCTACCCGATGCTTTACATATGCTCTTCATGCTAAGGCACATTCCTCTCCCCTTCTCATTATAGCCTCCCACTTCGTCTTGCTGTTTCTCTCTTTCCAGGAGAGCTTTAGTCACACCGAGGAAGCTCAACGCTTTGTATAAAACACCCATTCACAGTTTTTCTTTCAGGTTGTTTGCCCGAACTCACCTAGACCATAGGGAAGAAATGCCCAGGATCTGGTCTCTATATTTAATCATAGCCAACACCTCTTTTTTAGCCGTTTTTATTTTTACCAGTGTCATGTAGACACGGTATTTAAGGAGCTGGGAGGAACATTGCTTTGAGAGATAAATAATAGAGCAGGGTACATCCCAACCAAAGCTGTTCTGTCTTGCAGGGAGCACGTGGTGTGTCCCTGCATGGCACAGATTGGGCTGGGAGCGGTACATAGCAGAGCTGTGCCTGCCCCAGCACCCCCTGACCCCGCTGCAGCCCCTGTCCCCCTTCCCACCAGCTCCGAGGAGGAGCGGGGACATGCCGGTCACTGGTGGTGCAGCCCTGGGATCAAAGCATGGCCAGAAGGAGCTGCATTTTGGAAAAGGTGCCTCTCAGCATACTGGGCAGGTGCCTGCCCCTGGCTCCATCCCTGCACAGCCCTGGCCAGGAGACACCCACACCAATCCTTCATCCCATGGGTGCATATGGCTGTGCTCCCTGTGGCCTCCTGTCCCAAGGCTAACCCCTCAGTGGAGTCTCAGGTGGCTTATACACTGCTGAGTTTACTCTGAAAGGTCTTTGCCCCACTGCCTACGCTTACAAGCCACGAAGGAATGTGCTTTCTTTGGGACAGCCACTGCTCCAACCAGCTGAAGCAAGCCAAGGGACTCCAAGACAAAAGACTGGGAGCCAACAGACACACAGCTAGCCCAAAGATCTGGGTTCTCTTCTCCAGAACAGGGCAAAAATATAAACCAAGAAGGAATAACGCCCATTTTACTGGCAGAAATCAAGTCACACAACAATTCATGTTTTACCTTAGGAACAGTCGGGAAGCAAAGGTGCACACCTTCATGCCTGGGTCAGCTCAGGTAACGGGATGGGAAAAACTCTTCAGGCTTCACCTTCTTTCTTAATACACAGAAGCACATAAATCCCAGCCTAGTTAAGCTCCTGCCTGTCAGAAAAAAAGAACCACAGGCAGAGCAAAGCCAATGCTGCAAGCCTTGGAGCTTCCCCCTTTCCCTGCCCAGGCTGGCTCAGCTGCTTCCAAAGGCTGTTGGAAAGGCAGCTGGGCTCCGCAGCGCTTGGTGAACTCTCACTCCCCAGCACCGGGGTGGGTTCCCAGCTCCCGCTCTCCTTGCTGCGTCCCAGGTGGGAGCTGCTGACCCTGCCCAGGCCAAGCGCCTGGGGCATGCAGTCACCCCATCCTCAGAGCAGGACTGAGCCCTCTGGGGTGCTCATGCTCTGTTTTGGGGATCTGCTGCTTTCATGTGTCCGTTGTGGACCTTCCAAAAATTACCCTCCGTATTTCACCTGGCAGAGTTACCGCGATGCAGCTCCAGCACCAAATCACGTTCTATGAAAAGAGGTGAAAAACGTGACTTCTGTGTCTGGCAGCTCTGGCAACAGTCAAATCCTTCCTCAAACCTCTGCTTTTTCCTAATGGCTGATCAAAGCTCCTCTCAGTTGTGAGACCCTGAGGCATTAGCGAGCAGTGCTTGCTGCAAGCAGTGACGGAGCAAATCACAAGTGGCAAGTCAGCACGGATGAGGTTAGAGTCACCTTGAAGCACCATCAGAATCTAACTTCAATCTTTCTAGCCAGGTCTAAGTAATTAAAGCTATTTTCCCCCTACTTTCTTCCCGCACCTGTGGTATACTTGCATTTCTGGGATTAATTTGGATAAAGATCTGGCCATAATACTCCAAGATTTCCCAAAAGTATTCCTGTAAGCTAATTATACTAAACGACTTCAGCTTCTTATCTGAACATCTCTCTTAATCAGAGATCCACATCTAATTGCAGCCAAAGAATCAAGAGGAGAGGCTTATGGGACACAAAACTTGGCTTGCTCACTGCAAAACTCTGTGCATAGAGGTGGGTTTGTACTGCACGTACCTGTGGCAAAAAAGGACACGCTTCCAGGCGTCTTCCTGAACCTGCCAACCAGCAGCACCAACCGAATGATCTTTGCAAGAAGCCCCCTGATAATCAGAGCGATGCAAATCCAGCAGCAGCAGCTGGTGTTGGCAGACAGATCCTCACCATCTCTCACAGCGGTTTCCAGAGGAGCCGTCGTCTCCGTGCACATCCCTGGAGTGAAACCTGCAGCGGGTAAGGAGGAGAGGATGAGCAGTGTCCCCCCCAGCATGGCCATGCAGCAGTGCCCCACGGCCGAGACATGAGTTTGGGGGTTGAGGTGCTCACCAAGAAGCTGGAGAAATGGGGGGTTTTTTCATCTTGGGGTGAGAAGATGAGCCAAAGCCAAGGTTGCGGTATCAAAGACCCGTCGGGTGGAGGAGAGCTGGCAGCCAACTGATCTTCTCATCCAAAGTCCCAGCCACTGAAATCCTCAGACTGGATTTTGGCAGTGCTGGGTCGATTCTAGTTTCTCACTGAAAAAAACCCAAACAAACAAACAAACCACCTTCCAGCCCTGGAAATTGTCTCTGATGGGTTTGGTTTATTATTTTACAGTAAATACTACCTTTAAGTGCTTTCACTGCTCCTCTGATGAACTCTTCAGGCTCCACTGAGCAGAAGGGTCGTGGGGAAATCGGGCTGCAATCAACTTGAAGAAGACATTGACATCACGTTGGTTTAGGTGGAAACAGTAAACTTGATTTATTGAAAAAAAAATCTATTACATTTATTCCTTTATTACACAGGTTTAAAATATTTAAAAATAGCTCTTATGGGCATTACACTTAGATTTTATGACATGTCTATTGGACTTTGAAGAAATGTACAATATGTCATTTGACACTATATTTTAAAAAGGGCCTTAAGTACTAAA
Organism: Eurypyga helias; assembly: GCF_000690775.1. NCBI lineage: Eukaryota > Metazoa > Chordata > Aves > Eurypygiformes > Eurypygidae > Eurypyga > Eurypyga helias. The sequence goes on along the minus strand of NW_010253189.1, from coordinate 134,708 downwards.
ATTTTTTTTTTCCATAGGTTTTATTTTTCTTATCAACATTTGTTCAAGTCATATATATTAAGGGAGGAGGGAAATAAAATTACACAAAAAGAATGTCTGCAAATACAAGTAGTAATTTTATTGCAATATACCGTAGCTAAGTGGTCTGGGGAAATCGGAACAGTTTGGAGCTCAGTACAGTTACAAAACTGTGGAATTCAACAGAGGGTTTTTTTTTTTTAAAGCAAAGAAATAAAGGGAAAAATAAAAGAAAAAAGCTCCCTTGATGAAAATTTATAACAGAATCACATGACCTAGACAGACGCACACGTGTGTACATACATCAATATATGGCTTATCTGTTGCAGCGAGGGATGTGCAACCTTTTCTGACCTTCCCACTGTTCCCAAACAAGGCTCTTGCCAAGGTGACCGAGAAGCTGAATTCCCCTATATATTATTATTTACTCCTTTTCACTGCTTTGCTGCCGGAGTCTGCAGTTTTTAGGGTAGCACCTTTATTTTTCTTTTTCCCTTCAAGTGGGAAAAAAACCCAAAACCCGAGAGAACACAACGGAAGAAGGGAGATGGATGGACAGGGTTCTCCCGGACCGAAAAGCACCGTGCGGCATCGCCGCTCCCTCCAGCACGGCTTCGCCTCCCTCCCTCGGATGCTGCTGCTCTCTGCTTGGGAAGGAGCGAGGAAAAGACATCATATATAGGCTTTTCTTCACAGTAAATGTGATGTCTTTTCCTTTATGGTGAAAGACTCCCCTTGGCTCAAGCGTTGCTGTAATACTCCAGGCCAAATAATAACAAAAAGAAGCACCCTGCAACATCTATTTCCCAGCTAAGAGATCTAAACCAAGGAAAACAGCCAGGGAGAAAACAAACAAACAAACGGAAAAAGAAGACGGTGTCAGCAGGTTGCGAGCCCAAAATGCTGCATGGGGAATTAAAAAAAAAAAGCAAGCCATCCTGGCAGAGCCACCGTGGGAAGACCAGGAAAACTGCAGATTCCCGGGAGCGCTCAGCAGGCACCCGCGCGGCTTCGGCATCACGTTGGGATCGTCCAACAAATACATAAATTAGCACCACGAACATTCAGCGACGGAGTACAATGGAGTATGGTAACCACCGTAACAAAATGCATGAATATTCTTGGGGAAAAAAAAGAAAAGAGAGGCAAATTACACGGAATACTTTTTCTACACGGACCGTATAAGCTGCCGCAAGGCACTTAAGGAAAGGAGCGGGTCTCCTACCTAAGAAATCCGAAGGCGACGTGCATTTATGGCCAGAGATGGTAGCAAAAGCCCGCGGTCTGCGCTGAAGGTGGCTAAAGAAGCAAAGGCTGGTGGGAGATTGGCCAATGGCAGGGTATCACCAGTGTTGTGTTAAAGTTATTCAATAGATAGCACCACAGAGACATGAAAAATAAAAAGCACCTTTTTTTTTCTTCTTCTTCTTTCCTTTTTTTTTTCCTTTATATTCAGAGAGCACAAATGGTTTTTCCCTGCCACCACAATCTGCCACTGAGAATGGATTTATTTTTTTTAATCATTATTTTAAATGAATGCTGAAGGAAAAGAAGAGGAATTAATTTAAAACACGTATGATTAAGATAAGCAAACGTATAAAAGGCAGAGACTCAAAGCAGAACCTGCTTTTAGATCAGGAGTTTGTAGAAATCTTGTTAAAAAGTGGCTTTAATTTCCTTATTTTGAAGCGAATCATTCCAAAAGGCATCTGTGGCTCAGGGGGTTGGTTTGCTACTCACTGGGCCCTCATCCTGCAAAGACTCGTGCCTGGGCGTAACTCCAGGCCCCTCCAGATCCAGGCTCGGAGTTGGGATGAGGCGGGAGCAGTGGGGGAGGTGAAGCAGCCGCCTTTGTTCCCCGGTGGATGCTCGGCTGGGATGGTGGTGGGTTTAATACAGACGGGGTCACATGCATGTTTTGAAGCCAGAAACATTTAAACATTTAAAATAATATACAATACAAATATTTACTTACAAACATACAAAAATATAAGCACCTTTAATACATGGGAAAGAGATGCCCAGTGTGACTTTTTAGCTACCAAATTCATGGGGTTAGATTTTTTATAACGTAGAATTACATGATTCAGTGGAGAATTTAAAGATTCTGGAAATGGCCACGACGTCTGCTTGCTAGAGCTGAATCCAAATCTCATGGAAGTCAACGAAACGCCTCCGACGAGCTTCAGCAGGGTTTCGATTGGAGCCAGGACTGCCGGGACTTTACCATCAAGCTGAACATCGGAGTTTCAAGTTTTTTCCATTTTTCCTTAGAAGCGAACACACGCACATGAACATAGGGACGAGCGCTCGGTAGCGCTTCGTTGCCAGAAGAAGTCTTTGACGGCGGTGGGGCCTGCTGGGTGGCTGGGGAGCAGCAGGAGTGGCGTGGGGATAGGTCTCCGGGGCCACGCGTGCGGCGGTCGGTCATGCGATTCTGCGTCTGTGGCGGGAACGGTCCTCTCCGTCGGCGGTTCGGTACGCGTGGGTGCGGTGGCGCAGAGGAATTGGGGCAGAACGAGGAACAAAACAAAACGGAAAAATATAACCCATCGCTGTCCAGTTTCAGAACGTGCATGTGACAAGGAATTATTTTTTCTTCTTTTTTCTTTTTTTTAATTAATTAAATGGCGCAATGAGGTTACGAGGTTGCTCATTTGGAGACTAGTTTTCAGGTGGCTCTTAGCCCATGAAGCAAGCTGGTCCCACCTCGAATCCAAATTTCTGTGACGCTTCTCCGAAGTCATTGAACATGATGTCGACTATAGGTACTTGCTCTACTTTGGGTGTGTTGATTTCCAGGATAGTCTTCTGATAGCCCTTCTTTGCCTGACAGGGAGGAAGGGGGAGAGAGAGGAGCTCTGATGATGCCTCCAACCCAGCAACAGCAAGGTACCACGAATGACCATTCACCGGTCAGCTAGGAAGATGGTGACCATCTTCCCCAGCCATTTTCTGGGCTGAATTACAGGCAGCCAGCACCCAAAAATTCGCCCTGCAGATTCAGCAGAGATGCTCTCAAGCAGAATGGTGACCACTGAGCCAAACCCCTGGGAGATGACCCTCCCTGAGCCCAGACCGTGGAGCACAAGAAGCTGCTGCCACACAGATCGAGAGGCACTAACTGTGTGCCGTCTCAGCACATCCCAGCGCTGGAACAGGAGCTGGGTAAAATTGTTGTGACTGTGGTATAGTTGTTTTGCCTCCCCGAGGACACGCGTGGGTTGTTGAGCAAATGTGAGCGATTTCATTTGAATATATTAGTTTGACTGTTATCTGCGCGCTACCCAAAAGATCACATTTAAAGTTTGATAGAATTCAGAAGGTGATGTTGGCTTTTTATCGTGCCTGGTAGCCATACAGTTATATCCAAAATATAAATAATTATTAGAGGAGCAGAAGTGCACCTGAGGGCATACAAAGCTGCACAAACAAGTGAATTTATGGAGCAGCTTTTGGCTTTACCTTACTCCCTGATTTGTGTGTCTCGGTAGAATAGGCTGTATCAGAGCTACTGAGAAAGAGCTGTAAGATCAAGAAAAACACAAATAACGGCCTGAACATTAGCCCTGCTGCAGCGGCCTCAATCACGGCCAGAGTCTGGGTCCTACCAGCACTGCTGCAGCAACACCGTGTCAGGTAGCCCAGCCTCATTTTTCACAGGGTAGGGCTTAATCTCAAATATCCTGCCTGTGGTTCGGGAAGGACGATCTACCAGGGTACCGCAGACAGCACAGGAATACAGGAGATGCAGAGCCTCTTTCTGCAAGGCTGCAATAAGCTTCCTTGGCATATTTTTACCTCCTTTTTACAGCCTGCAGGAAGGTCTCCAGCAGCGAGGAAGGACTGAGGACTGCCAGTTTGGAAGCGATGCCCAAAGCTCCGAGCCGGGAGGCGACATCCCTGTGCCTCACCATCGCAGCGGTGCTCGTTCAGCCTCTCCTGGTGCTCCCGCTGCTTTAGCTCTTGCCACAGTCGTTTGTTTGCTACAGCCTGGCTGTGCTAACAGCTGGCCTGAGAAACAACCAAGCACATAACCTCCAAGGAGCTACAGTCCTCTTTCCATGTGAATATCCCTCATTATGGAGAGGAATGCAGGGCACCTGAGCCAGATCACTCCAACCAAAAGGGTTTTCGGCAGGCACATCTGCCTTAAAATGTGCAACGTCTGATCTTGCAGCATCCCCCAGACTTAAGAAGGGAAAGTGAGGGGAAGGCACATTTTACAGAGGACACATCACAGGAGATACGAAGTATTTGAGGATAAACCTCCCCACGCGGCTTCTGAGTGTTTCCAGAAGTGGGATGGATGCCCTTTCCCTCCCTGCGAGAGTGTTAAAAGCAGAAGTGATTCTAATCTGATTTTCCTCATTGCTCTACAGTAAAAAACACGCGTGTGCCAGAACAGAGCCACTTTAATCTCAAATTATGTGAAGGTTTTTTTTCTGTCAAAACATCTCAATCTTTCTGTCCTGTGGGCTTCAAGCATTACAGTTGCCGAGGGTGAGAATTATGCATGCTTTTGCACCAGCAAGCTGGGTCTCAAACACAAGCAGCACCCGCTTTGCCAAAATTTAGCTCCTGAGGGCAGATTTTTTCCAGAGCTCAATCCCCAATCAGGCATCCAGCTGAAGGAGGCAGAAGGAAAGGGAGGATGCTGGACCCCTTTGGAAATTTTGGCTGTTGCTTGTGGCCAAAGTGAAGGTGAAGAGCAGCATGGGCTGTGGGGGGAGAGGAGAACTGCAGCCTAACGTAAGAGGAGAGCTGCTTCTGCACTCTGGGCCAAAAAGTCATGGGAACAGAGCTAAAAATGCTGAAAATAGCATTTGAAACGTGAGCAAGGATGCAAACCCCTGTCTGCTGCATCCCATGTCTGTGACTACTTGTCTCACTATACAGAGCCAGACCTTGCTTTAGTTTGTCCTCTCCCAAGGGCACAGGCATCTCCCGTGAGGAGCAGGGGCTTGCCAGCACAGAGAAAACCAAAGCTCCACACTGGGTTCCTCCGGCAGCTCCGGGGATGCCAGGCTGGAGCCAGGTGCTGCATCCAGCCTTGGGGCGATCCAGCGATGCATCCCGATGGCCAGCACAGCCCAGAGCCCTCCAGGGTCTGCACACAGCAGCGTGCCACAAAAAAAAAAAAAACCCAACCAGCGCAATGCCAAACTCTTAATATGCTTTGCCTTCCAGATTTCCTGAAAGCACTTAAAATTGTTATTAAAGCCTGCAAAACTCATACAGGGTCATTGCCTGCCTCTCCCCGTGTGAGTAAATGGAGTAAGAGTAAAGGCAAGGGGGAACACTTAAAAGCAACCAGTGGTTTTAAGCAGGTCCCTTTATGCAGAGCCAGCAACAAAACCAATTATCCTGGTTTCTAGAGGTGCAGCAGCTACCCCTGAGCTTGAGTGGACTCACGTATTCCCAGCATAGGGAAAAGCAAGCTTGGTGTCTCCTGCGCTGGGGACATTCCTCAAAGCAACTACATTAACAGGCACAGGAAATTTGGAGATGATTTGCTCCGAGGTGCTGGCCAAGGAGGGGAGGGGGACAGACACCCCCAGCACCGACCCCTTTAGCAGGGACTGGCTGAGACCAGCTCTGCCCACGTACCGCACAGCCGTCCAGGGCGGCTCGGATGTAGGGGTTGTTGTCGTAGGACATCTCCTCGTCGTTGGAGCCCAGGAAGCGGATGGCCTTGTCGTAGCTGTTGGTGGTGGCGTCGTGCCAGGCTACAGACTGGTAGCAGTTGTAAGTGATGTTCTGGTGGGCCGAAGCGCTCAGGAGCCGGAGGAATGTCATCTGCACCACTCCAATGGGGTTCCCATCCGAATCGACGTAGGAGAGCTGTGAGAAGCGGAGAAGGGGAAACACTGGGCAGTGAGGGGCAATGCAACACGTCTGGGGGGCTCTGAGGACCACCAGCCTCACTCATCTTTATCACCCTGGGCACGGGACTCCGTCTCAATGCCCCACCACTGCTCCAGCCATGGGGCTGCTCTGGTCCTCCTGCGCCAGGAAATGGCTACCAGGGGCAGTTTATTTCTCTTGCTGGTTATGAGTTAAAAAAATCAGGCTAATGCAGGGTAGGAGGAGAAAGGAAGGGGGATTTCAGCCCTGCTTGCAAAAAGGTGCAATGCTAAGTAAGTTTGGGGATATATGTCTCAAGTTTAAGACAATACTGAGGATACTTCTCCAGCTTTTGAAGAGGAGAGAGTGCAAATTTCTGTAAGGGTTTGGGGCTTTACTCTTCTGTCCTGTTTGACATCCTTTGCTGACTGCTGTGGGTACTTTGTTCTGCACACGCTGGGGTATTTCTCATCCATTTTTCCTGCACACCAACACACTGTCTTTTAAGCAATCTTTGCACTTAATCTGCTGCAATCCTGTTCCTGCCGATAAGGACTCGGTGTTCCCTGGTCGGCAAGGCTACGCTCAGCTGAAGGGAAAATGCATTTGCTGCCCTTAGGGCATGTCAGGAAACACAGAGCTGCACCAGCACAGGGATTTGCTCCATTCTGCACATCAGGCTGCTTTTCTGCCTTGGAGGAGAACGATGTCTAGAAATATATTTCTGCAAAACACAATTTATTGCAACCCACTTCCAGCACCAAAGGGATTCAGGACTTTCTGGGACTTTCATACCCCAGCAAAGAAGCAAACGCACGGCAGGACAGCTAGTTTGCACGTACGAACTAACTGTGCTTCAGGTGGCATCTCCAGCCACGGCCAAGCTACCAGAGCTGCTGTTCCTTACTGTCCTCTATGGACAATGGGTTTCTTTAGAAATGACCAGGAGAAAAACCACAGGCACGCAAACAGCGTAGTGTTCTTCCAGGTACCATGAAACATCGGTGCAAGCTGCAAACAGTAGAAGAGATTCATAACCAGACAATAAAATCATGAATGAAAAGAGAATAAAAATAAATAAATATACCAACCAGTTGTCAGGATGCTGTTGCACTGTCCTCCTGAGAGTTAAACATGACTGACCAGGAGAAAGCCACGCATGCCAGGAGGAGAGCTGCCAGAAAACCACCAGGACGTGGAAGGAAGGGGACCTGAAATGCCACCTACTTGGCACACACCCAGTGACACATGGCAACCTCTGATCTGCAGGACCCACTTCTCTTATTTCTCTAATTTGTTCCAAATCAGCACTTGGTTTGGGGGCCTGAGTGCTTGTTACAGGGTCTCAGTTACTACAGTCTCTGCAGACTGCATGAAGACCTGTCCCAGCTTTGCCACTGGAGCCACTGGGAACCGGTTGTGTGCAGAAGGCTCGCTCGTGGGAACAGGTTTTTACAAAAATCCCTGCTTTCCTGTTTTCTCCGTGATAGCATTTCCCTGTGACAGATGCCATATGGCTGTGAAGGATAACAGGGCTGGATGGGTGGCAGGCCTTGTTAGAGCTACGGAGAATTGTGTGTAACACGCTCAGAAGGAAAGCAGAGTCCAGAGGAAAACATCTGCAACCCTTTTATCCTTTTAAATGCAGTTTGGCTGCATCATGAGAAATGCTAAGAAATCAGCTCCAGGTACTCAGTGTCATTGATTAATGACAGTGTGGAAGCATCAAAACAAGACTGTTTCTTTGTTTTTCCTATCTACTGTGTTCTTCTTACTGCAGCTGCCCCCAGAAGGCCAGCAAGCATCTTCACGGCTGCGCACCCCATGCAAGCACTGAGGTTCACACGCAGGCCCCCACATCAGCAGCCTGCACTTTTGGCAGCTCCAAGGATCCCTGTGAGCTCACCCCCCTGAGAGACCATGCTCAGGCTGTGTGGAAAGACCTCAGGGACCTTCTCCACGGAGTACCAGGAGCAACACTGCATCCAGAGGGAACTCAAACTCACTCATGTCTCCCCAATTTACCAACCTCATGGTTCCAAGTACTGACTGGGACGAAATGGGAGGCTTAAAAAAAAAATAATTTTAAAAAATCAAGCTTTATTTTTATGGCTTGTGTCTAACAGTTCTGTGGTTTGCTTAGGCAGGTCTTCTACGTGCTGGTGGCTTTTTTTCCCCCCCGAACAGAGATTGCAGGACAGGTAAAAAAAGCAAGAAAATGGCAACACAGAAAGATGGAACAAAGGGCTCCAAGTAGCACTGAAATTCCTACTTAAAAAATATATGGTCCCTAAGCTCTCTGTTGGCAATTCAGCCTCTAACATAGCTGATAAACAGGCTGGTAAAAAAAAAAATAAGCAGAGAAAATGGAGAAATGGAGGTACTCATAATATTAACTGATGAAGTGCTCTGTAATTAAGCAATAAGTAATTGCCCTCCAAGGAGCTACGAGGCTGAAGCCTTGGCTTTGTGGCCTTATTCGATAACGCAGAGAAGCTGCAGAAGCCGTATCCTTCTTGTGGGCAGAATCAGAGCAACACGTGTTTAGGGGAGATGAAATGCGGCTTAGGAAAACAATGCAGCGATTTTCTTTGTTGTTTGCCTTTTAAGGTGGAAGTTTGGGGCACTGCAAGAAGCCTCTGCCCTAGGGAGAGGACAAGTGCATGAGGCAGAGCGGCTCGGCACATCAGAGCATCGCTTGCTTTCAGGGGCAGGGTGGTTTTATCTGTGAATATTTCCTTCTTCCCTACTTCTCCCAGTTTGACTGAGCCAATTATCTGCATCCCTAATCCTACAAGAATTGATACACACACCGGAGATTTCTGATGCTAAAGGAGCCCTGACTTACACTTGCTGCTCTGACACCCCTGACCAGGGCTCAGGCTCTGTGAGAGAGATCTATGCACAGTGTGAATGTCCTCTTACAGGACGTAATACCAGAGCTTTTTCTCCGTTTCACGTGCTGCTGTCATGCTTGCTGACATCAAACATTGTTTGACCTTACGACAGTTCTCCCTTGAAAACATCCTTAACTGTGACGAAGTCAAATTCCTGTCCACCAGCCTTGGCCAACCTTCCTTTAACCCAACGACTTACGGTTGCACTTGATGATCTTAAAAGGTCATGTCCAACCTAAAATATTCTATGGTTCTACGACTTCATGTCTCTCAAACTCTGGGGGTGGAGTGAAGCCCTCGCTGTGACTCATCTCCAGTGTGGGAGACTGAACCCATCCTTGGGGGAAGCCCTGCCCCAGAGCAGAGATGTGCAGATCCCCCACCTCAGCCCGGGTACCAGCGAGCACAGGCTGCAACAGCACCATGTCCTGCTCCAGACGGAAGCATCACGTCTGGGGTCTCCCAGCCCTCAGGATAAGGCTACGCTGCTGGGAGACAGCAGCACGGGGACACTCATTTTGCCTTTGCTGTAATGGGAACTGCACTGGAGACGGGAATGGCCCTCCTTGCAGGATGCATCCCTCCTGTAGTGCTCTGCAGAGACAGACCTGCCACAGCTCCAGCTCTGCAGGGTCCCCCACCGCACCTTCTACCACAGGGGACAGCTTGCCACCTGCTCCTAGGTTGCCAGTCAAGCAGATTAGGGAAAAAAGTGTCCCCACTGGGTTTTGTTTCTATTTCAGTATTCCACCTTAAATGTTTTTACCGCGACTTGTGACAGTTATTAGTCCAGCATGCAGAGTGCAACAGGTCCGGCCATACCAAAGCAGATGACGCGCTCTAATTCAGACTAGAGGGTCAAGGTTAGCCACTTACCAAAGACCCCCGCTTGTACTGACTATACCATGTGGAGGGCTGTTCTTTGGGCCAACGAGCCATTTTACTCTGTAAAATATGACACGGGTTAAAGAAAACAGAAAGCACCAAGATGCATCTTACCAGTTTACCGCGCTTGAATTCACTGAACCAGGAGCCTGGGTTTTCCTTTGGCCAAGAAGTAATTCTAGCCTAGTTTGTGGACAGCAACGAGGAAAGAGAGAAAGAAGAAGAAAAAAAAAAAAAAGTTACATTCAGTTCCATAAGCAGACTCTGCATGTCTTATTGAAACTGTCTGACCCCTTTCAAAATGTTTTCTTATCTCTATACACCAGTAACAAGACCAGTCGGCAGAGCCCTGAGGCACCAGCAAGCCTCTCGAAGCAGAACGGGACGGTGTGCTGCTGCCCTGGGCGCCCAGTGCTGCCTTGGCACCAGCCTCCTTTGCTGAGGGCTAATGATCTCTGCCTCCTAGATCCTTTGGATGCAAAACCATCGGTGCAGTCTATCAGCAGGAGAGATAAAAGGGAAGACAGAGGAGGAAAATGGAAATTACAATGGTAAAAGATTCATGGGAAGGTGGAGATGGAAAAGCAGTGCTGATAATGGAGAAGGCTGCTGCCACTCTGATGTCAAATCCAGACGCTGTGGGACTGGGAAAGGCCAAGAGTGATTAAGGGAAAGGCCCTGTGCTTGTGCAGCAACAAGGTGCAGCACGGGCAGCTCATCCTCCACAGTCGGTGCTGGACCATCACACACGATGGAGCTCCAACCACCCGGAGCGATGCAGGAGCTGACCTTGACAAGAAACGAGCTGTCAGAGCATCCTTTATGGCAGCCTTGTCTAAGCAGCTGAATCACTTTATTTGAGTCAGAGCCCAAGGAAGGAGCATGGCTGCTGTCTGCCCCCTCACCCTCCCACAAGCTCCCTCACTTCTGCCATAAATCTCCCCCAAAACCAAGAGCCAAGCTATATGCAGGTGTCTCGGAATTGTCCTTTCCTTTCCAGTAGGTGAACCATAAAGCAAGTCAGCGTGTTTCTGCTGGGTTAAGGATGGACTGAAAGGGGGATAAGTCTTTAACTTTGCTGTGGCTTATCATAAAACCACTCAGCCAATACTTAATGCCAGTCTTGTAGCTGTTTTCATTCCTCTACATGAAAAAAAGAGCAGGCTGCAGCTTTTTCTTATTTCCGACAGTATTGCAGACGTGTGGCACAATTTGCATTTGAGGAGCATCGCAGCCTGCGGTCAGCGGAGCAGCTCCACAGTGGACGAGATGGGGCCAAAGAGCCAGTCAGAGTCAGCAGGGCAGGAGTCTGAGCAGCTGTAAGATCATGGGCAGACTCGGCTTTTTTGGCTGTCAACATTTTGAGGAGAGCCAAGGCAAGTTAATGCAAAGGAGAAGAAATCCACCTCCTATTTAAATAGCCCTAACAAAAACTCAAGGAAGATTTATGCTGTGTGTTATTTGTCCTGTGCTGGCACATATTTCTGGTGGATGAAATTCAGCAAGAAAACAGCTTCCACTGGAGTGAGCAGCTTTGTCTGTACCTTAACCCAGCTGGAGCACAACTGTGACTCTGAGAGCACTCCCCCCGGGCTGCTTTGCAAGAATTTCTGCTTGGCCAGTGCAAGAGCTGGTCCCAAGGCATTGGGGAGAGCAGCTCCAGAAAACAGAGCGCATGGGGCAAAAATGATGAGTGTGGTTGAGCTAAGCACATCACTACACAATCAACTTAATCAACCTTGCACATCGGACCCAGGCAGAGCATTGAGGCTAGTTGCAATCGTTTAGGAAACTGAATACACACAAGAAACAGCAGGAAAAGATGACAGGAGATAAGCACTGATCTGCTCTGCCTGAAGACACAGTAAGGGTAGAGGAATCAGCGGTGCTTATGCATGCAGACAGCAAAGCAGCAGCCTGGCTGCAGGAGGGAAAACCAGGAATGAGTTAAACGAAGCTCACGGGGAGCCGCAGTTCCTGTGCCAACACACACTCCTGCCTTTGTAAAGAAAAGTAAAAAAAATTAAGGTTTTAGCATTTATTATGCCTGGGAAATCATCAAAGACGTGTCACAAATCGAATCTGACTTCCTCAAAGAAATCTTCTTTGTAAACATATTCCTTATTATTTTAGAAGCCAGCACTGTGTAACAAAAACGTTCTGGATCTTTAATCCTTACTCGTTATTGTTCAATTCTCCTGAAACTGGCTGACTATGAATATTCATATTAGGAAACAATCTCTTACCACCATGATATAGAGGGGAAAATAAAGAAGTGTGGACTTACTCCTTCAGATTTCTTATCAGGGAAGATGCAAGTCTCTCCGCCAGCTGTGAAATTACAGTAAACTTTGAAAGAGTCCCTGGAACATCCTTGGTTAGGATCAACCCAGTATTCACCTGGACGCAGGAGAGGGAAGAGAAGGGAAGAAAGAATCAGCACTGCGAAGGAAGGATGATGGGCACTTCAGCAACCGTCTTACCAGGGATGTTTCATCTCTGTCATAAGCTAATACTTATACGTATTTTTTGGAAGACTGGTTATGTTCTGATTCCACATAATACCGAGGCATCTTTCAGGAATAGCTATTTTCCATCATATATCCCCAATTCTTAGAATGCTTCAGTCGGAAGGGACCTACAATGATCATCTAGTCCAACTCTTCGTCGGCCACATTCCCCATGGGGCAGCAGGGCCAGGGACTCCCCAAACTACTTCTCCTCCTCCACTTGCTTGTATTCACTGCATGGAGCTGGGAAACCCACAGTGTTTTCCCAGCACCCCCCTGTCCCGGGACACACCGTCTGGGAAATCGGGGTGACAGAGCTGCAGATCCTTGCAGGTACGTGCTGGGTTATGTTGAGTGCCCAACGGATGCTTCATTTGTTCAATTTCCAGTTTCAAGGAATTCAGCGAGCCGAAAATTTCCTCCATGCCATCCGCATAGTCCATGTAGTTGTCGGCATTTCCATCGTCCACCAGCTGGCTGGCATCAATGTTTCGCCTGGTCCTCTTGGAAGACTGGATGGGCAGCGGCTGGATGACTTCTCCAGGAGGACCCTGATTTGTGGGGAAAGAGGATATAACCTCTCATTGCACTGGCAGTGGGGAAGAGACAGAAAAGATGACCAAAGCAGCCACCAGCGCTGAGAAGCAGCATCACAAGATGCACACTACACATGTAAAAACACCCATAACAGTACTTATAAAAACCCTGGGCACCAGACTGAACACTGGGTCCATCTTCTCCTGTCATTTCCCATTAGTAACTTCTCCCTTCACATCCTTTCTTCCCCAGCATCTCTACGAGATGCCAATCCATTGCTAGGGCTCCTGATGTGCTGAATCTTTGTCCAGCAATCTTCTACTTCCTAACATTACAACCATTAAATACAAACGTCATTTCATACTTCATGTAATGGGTTCTACTTACAGGAGGCCCTGGGGGCCCAGGAAGACCCGATTCACCCTTTGGACCTGTTGGACCCTGGGTGGAAAAACAAGGGAAAAAACCCATGAGTGAGTCAGGAAAAAGCACGTCACTCATGTAACATCCCAAACATTATTTCTTTTAATAGTCTCTGGTGGCAAAAACTTTCTTCCTGTCCCTTCAGGCACACCCCCCAAGAAAATGTTTATTTTGGTTATTTTTGATGTTTAGGTAAAAGAAAAAAATCAAACACTTGGAGTTAAACAGTCAGATTTTGCTTAGGCTTCCTATGGAAAAGGAAAGATCTTCCAATGCATGAGAATATTAACTCTCCAAATCAGTAGTTTTTATAAATCAAATACAATCTTAAAATTCATAAAACATTGAATTCTGCATGGGAAAAAGACATTAGCAAGTTGCCCAAGAGGAATTTTTAGCTGCCTGCATAGGAGATCTGTAACATGAAGCTTGCTTCAGTGTCACATTTCTCACCGAGTTCTTCGCTTTTCAGCTTGCCACCTCCCGCCTCACAGTCTATTTTTAACACCCTCCGCTTTACAGCAGTGGGTTTTCTCCTAAGGACTATGCACTGGATTCTTCCCTATGATCTTTGCTGCACTGATATTCAGTGAGGTACACGGTGAACAGAAACCTTCCCCAATTATAATTCCTGGGTTTAGACAGCCTGAAAAACCTGCACTTGCTACAGTCATCGTTGGCTAATTGCCTTAATGCCACTGATGTGGAGGAGTCGCAGCAGGTTATGCACTTAATAAGAGCTCCTCAGCCTCTTCATTTAACAATGTCTATACTCACTGATGATCCTTTAGCACCTTTGGGACCAGGTGGACCCTGTAGAGAGAAAAATACAGAAAGGAGTCAGTACATTTCCTAGCAGAGAAGTCGTCAGTCTCTCCTTAGAGACAGAGCGGAGTTATACAAGGTGTTTCTTTTTAATTCACTTCCCTTCTCTTTCCACTTTGCACATCCACTTGAGTTCAGAGCTGCTTCTATTTGCCAACATACAAAAAGCATTTGTGTCAGATCAATCTGTGTCAGCGCTCCATACTCCTGCCCAGCTGGGGGAGTGTGATTACCGTAAGCCAGGACTGATCCTGGCACTGTGCTAAGGACACCCAGCAATAGGAAATGCTGGTTGCCCAAGGGTGCAGGCTGCAGCCCTTGGGCATCCAGTGAAAAAAATGGTAAAGATTGAAAAGTACAAAAAAAATCACCACGCGATTGTAGATAATCCAAAAGAAACATGCGGGACTGATTTCCCTGCCTCTGTCATGCCATGTCCCCTGAGCCCATCCCTCAGCTCACGCACACATCCCCGTACTCCTGTAAGTCATTCCAGTGCTTTTAGTGGGCTCAGCTGGGCAAACCCACTCCCACCAGCATCCTCATACAAGGTCAGGCCAGAAAGACTGTGCTGAGAGCACCAAGGTGACTTCCAGCAGGACTGGGTAGCTCCTGAGGAATTCCAAGACAATTACTTGTCACGTACCGGTAATCCTGGTGGCCCTGGAGGTCCGATGGGTCCAGAAGGACCTGTGATACCCTGAAGAATAAACGTAGAACATTGCTTTTCATGCAGCAGTGCTGGCCTATGGCTACACAACTAAAATCTGGTCATAGATGTTCACCTGGTTTTGGAAGTCTTCACAGAAACCTGACACTTTAAGCATGTGCATGATCATGAAGAGCACAACCAGGGAACCCTGTACCCGTTTATGCACACAGTTCTAAAAATCAGTCCTTCAGGTGCATATTTAATGTCACCATCCCTCCAAGTCTATTTAACTCTTTTCATATGACCCAAGAGAATCTGCTTTCCACTAAAATGGGTCATTTTGGAGCATGTCTACATTTCACATGTACAATAAACCAAATTAATATAGAAAATATTCCCCAAACATTAGCAAGAGTCTCCTGCCAAGGTTGATCATCACTGTTATGCTGTACCTGCTCAAGGGCAGCAAACCCCACAGCTCAAAAGTACATTCCATGAAGGTCTTGTGGAATATTTACCTGCTCTCCTTTGGGTCCTGCTGAGCCCTGGGGGCCTGGGAGACCTCTGTCACCCTTTTCTCCCTGCTCTCCCGGCGGTCCAATAAGACCAATTAAACCTGGATGACCCTAGGGGAAAACAGCAGATGTTAATTTTGCTCTATGGCCGGAGGCAACTGAATGCCAAGGCTGCCCAGCAAAGACATTTCTAGATACAACCCCAACTATCTAAAGTGAGAGGATTTTTTAGCTATCCCTGACTCTCTGAAGTGGCAGAGCAGAGCAAAGCAGTAGCTTTTTGCAACAGAAAATGCTACAAATATAGAAGCAGAACTTCTGCACTGGAGCTCCTGCTCATTTCGGGTGCTAATGTATTTACATAAATTTTTACAGGATGGAGAATCCTGCCCTAAAGCAAGCCAGGCATCTTGGCTACAGATGGGCAGCAGCACATGCTCACCAGAGCACAACCTGGTTCATCCCTTGGGCCACACTCAACAACTCTCCATCTCTCCTTTAAAGATACGTCCAATGAATGCTTCCAGAGCATGAGAGCGAGCACACGGGGCTGGTGGCACTCCTCAGCCTTGTCATGACAGCTGCAGGACCCCTCTTGCAATGACATTTTCCCCACCACCACCACCCAGAAATGGACATCATGTCATGCAGCGAGATCATCTGTGCCAGGCTCACCTTCTCTCCTTTAGGACCAGAGTCTCCCTTAAGACCAGGCAAACCCGGCGGGCCCTTTGGAAGACAGAGGGGGAAAATACATGAGAATTAATGAATGTAAAATGCATTCACCATTTCAAAAACTCATGGAATTTGATGGTCTTGACATACCATTGGGCCAGGAGGACCATCTGGGCCAGGGGATCCCGGGAGACCTTGTTCACCCTGTAAAACAGTGTAATTCCCTCAGACCCTAATTCATGACAGCAGTGCTCCCACCTGGGATTATTCAGATTATTCACCCATCCTCATCTGGTCCCTGTGCCAGGGAACATTTGTCCTGGCTTCTTACAGGTGGGTAAAGGCAAAAAGATTTATGCTCCTTTCATGCTTAAATCTCTCCTGGAAAGGGGATTTTGCATCTTGTGGAAATGTTCCCCCAGTGAGTGGGTGAGCAGAACGAAAACTCAAAAGAAGCATGCCGGGAGGTGACATCCATCATTATATTGTGTCCACTAAAGATGTTTTATCTGCTGTCAGGCATTTAAGCACAGACAGAACATTACACTGTGAGAAAGGCATCTTCCAAGGCAGACGAGTTTCGGTAAACCACCAGGAACAACCCTGCCCAGAAGCTTTCTCAGACTTGGCTCAGTCTGGGAATACTCACAACTGGACCGGGAATTCCTCGAAGGCCATCAGGGCCAGGCTTCCCTGGAGCACCTTGAGGACCAATTGGGCCAGTCTTCCCAGGAGGTCCTTCCAAACCAGCTTCACCCTAAATGGCAGAGGCAGTACGGTTTAATTTGCATTGGGGTATCAAACAATCTTCTCCAACACGCTGTGGCTGCTGCCAGGATATCAGAGAGCGAATGCAATTCCATGCAAAGCATGTAAAACGTCATGTTAATCCATTTTCCTACTGCTCTCTCTCTCTTGTGCACTGAGGACAAGTCTCCAAACCCCTTCAACTTTTCATCCTTGCCTATTCCTGTTGATTTCCAGCAGGAACAGCCCTTTAGCTTCAAGCTCTCAGGAGCAGGAAGCTCTCCTGGGTTCAGCTGTGGGAGAT
>NW_010253189.1:99774-117842 GCF_000690775.1 Eurypyga helias | reverse complement strand
CTAGCAGCCTTCCTGCGGCTGCCGCAACAATTGCACCTACAATTCACAATCCCACTCTACACTTCCCCATCACCCCTACAAAACCAACCATAGTCCAACAATGCTGCGTTTGCCCTGGGAAAGGACGTAGGGCCGGGCATGCTGTATTATTTACAACATATTAAATTGCCAAATACAGTGCTTTGTCATTTCAAAACAAGAAAAACATTCCCATGACCTTATCAAACTCTAATTATCTCCACAGAGTTTGTTGAAAGATGAAACATAAACTTAGATATGAAGTCAGTGGCCCCAAATTCAGGCTAATTTGTTATAACACACAAAAAATCAAATCACTGTTTTTCAAACACCAGTGTTGTCAGAGGGTGAATCCTTTTGGCGTACAAAGGGCATGGTTAAAGTGAAATCCCATTCAGCTCTTACCTTGGCTCCTTTCTCTCCCTGCCTTCCTTCAGGACCAGCTGGACCAGGAGGGCCCTAGAGAAAGCACAAAATAGACGCAAAACAATTAGATCACGCTGATCCGAAATGGCCTACTGGAATTAGCAAAATGATGCTACAGCCCCAGGGAAGAAGACAAAATGGAGACAAATATCTCTGAAAAGCTTTTTAAATTAGCTTTTTGCTAAATGAATCCCTGGGATCTGCCAGCAAGGCAGGAAGAGCAGGAGCACCTCATACTCGTATTTTCTTTTGGGTGTTAAAATCCCCCCAGAAAATCCATGGGATTTGGTTGGCACCTTCCCATCAATTTCCAGTGGCAGCAGATGACACATCAAATATTTACTAATTATTTTTTTACACACTACCGCCTTGCATTTACTGCAGAGCTAGTAATGACATCAGTTTCAAAAAGTCAATACAAATACATTCGGAAAAGTACTCCTAAACAATCAGCTTACCCTTTTTCCTGGGGGTCCAGAGGGGCCTGGCTCTCCCGTGGGACCAGGGGAACCCTAGATGGAGAGGGGAAGAGAACAAGCCATAACTGCACCTCCAGACATGGGAGGGAGGAGCAAACGCCTAAAACCTGAGTCGAGATCTACAGTGTGTGCTCAGCCGAGGCGTGGGTGGCCGGTACAGCTCCCGACACCTCCCCGAGGGTGCAGGTGGTATCTTGTTTTATCCCTTCCCACCATGCAATACCATAAGGCATGGCAAAGTTGAATCAAAAACACTAGGTTTTGGTTTTCCATCAGTTAGTTTTTTGCTTTCAGGGTGTATTGCTGAGCAGCCTGGATGGGTGGCAGCAGCCAGACTGGCACAGGCAGGAGGGACAGGCATCAGGGGAGCAGTGCAGCACAAGCTGGTAACAATTTGATGCTGTATGTCCCTCTGCAGTAAAAGTCCTTGGACTTGCACACAGAAACTGGGGACTGATGTGGAACAGATCTCATCTGTCCAGTTACTCACAGTCTGTCCAGGTTCGCCATCATCACCTTTGTCACCGGGAGGACCATCTTGACCCTAAAAAGGAAGACATAGAAACAAGCAGGTGTATTTAGGGTACAAACAGAGCTGAGCAGAGTGTTAGCAGAGGCAGGTATGGTTCAGCTGGCCTTCCTGTGGCCAGGCACCATCCCTTCCCATTGTCTGTTGGGAGCATTGGCAACAGCAAACGTCCTGGGTCAGATGCTACAGATAAAGCATTCACACAGGTCGTAACATGGTCAGATAAACAATAGAAACAAGCAGGTGTATTTAGGGTACAAACAGAGCTGAGCAGAGTGTTAGCAGAGGCAGGTATGGTTCAGCTGGCCTTCCTGTGGCCAGGCACCATCCCTTCCCATTGTCTGTTGGGAGCATTGGCAACAGCAAACGTCCTGGGTCAGATGCTACAGATAAAGCATTCACACAGGTCGTAACATGGTCAGATAAACAGTCTTATGGTGGGCAATCCTCACCTTTCCCACGTTAGAAAGAATAAATGCCAGAGGAGCTGCTGGTGAATGAACACTCAATCGTATTTCACAAAACCAGGAAAAGAACGTAACTGCGAAGCAAACACTTACAGCTGGACCAGGTTCGCCAGGAGGACCAGGGTCACCCGGGAAACCAACAGGACCCTGCAAAGAGAGAAGAGTATTCCCACATCAGAGATACTGCATCTGGAGGACTGCGGAGCACTAGTGCCTGCTACCCCAGCGACAACACCCGGGGGGTGGTGTCACCCTATGGAACAAAACCACAATTCCCTACCCTCAAACACAATCCCAGATCAACATCCCAGCTTTTCATCTTCAGTGATTTCATCCTGTCACAGCCACCAGTTCAGCTCTGCATCCAGACTACGCAAAGGTCCAGTGTCAAAGCTGGGAGTTTCATTTAGGTTTCCATAAATACATTGGACAAGTGACAGTGAACAGATTAGAAAAATTTGCTTTTGCTTACTACGTGATGTGTAACATTTTTCACATGAAGATCCTCTCAAAGCATTTAACAACTAAAACACTTCACCATTCTTCTCCGTACAAT
Source organism: Eurypyga helias (assembly GCF_000690775.1). NCBI lineage: Eukaryota > Metazoa > Chordata > Aves > Eurypygiformes > Eurypygidae > Eurypyga > Eurypyga helias. The sequence continues at coordinate 115,367 of NW_010253189.1, read as the reverse complement.
GTCTACCGCGCACTTCAAATGATTCCGAGACCAGCATTCAGACAGGCTTCAACCAATGATGCAGTATCCCAAAAACCCATCTGTTAAAAGAGATGACTAATTCCCCTGCTTCTTATACACTGTTTCATGCCATCCCTGCTTATCGCATAATAAATTTCTTCGGCCAACAAACATCAAAGAAGCTGGCAAGATAAATACTGCCCCATTGTCATCTGGTGAAAAAAACTATAGCTCTACTGGCTTCAACAGAGCTACAGCAATTAGCATCAGCAGGGATGTGACCCTAGAGGTACAACTCCCAAGTTCATACAAATCTCCTCGATGCTATTTTGGAATCATCGCTCTGGTGCAGAGGACCTTGGCAATACAGAAGTAAACCCACTACAGGCCCCCTCCATAGGGGTGAGTTTTCTGACAGCCTGCAAAAAGGATGAGTAATTCAAGTATTGCTGAAAGATGTGGTGCAGCTGGGTCTTCTCCTCATTAGCACCCTAAAGAAGGGGACTAATGTCATGTGTCATTAGAAGATAATTTCTCTGGTTGGTAAACTACTTCAAATTTAAAAAAAAAAAATAATCTCTGGAAAACACCTTTTCATGCAGAAATCTCTGCCGGGCTAGATGAGGAAGCACTGCTCGGACAGGAAGAGGTACTTACAGGACTGCCTTTGGGACCGTCATCGCCTGGTGGACCTTTGGGGCCAGGTGGACCAGCAGCACCAGAGGGACCTGCTTCACCCTTTTCACCTCTTTCACCTTTAGGACCCTTTAAAGCAAAAAAGCGTGTTCCTATTATCTAGGAAAACAACTTACCAACCTCTGAGTATCCTTTAATCAATTCTGAGAAAGAAGCTCTATTTCCATCTCAAAACATGAGGACATGATTTGGCAGCCCCTTCCCAGAAAGCTTAAATGGTGTTCCTCTTGTTTGGTCGTGGGTAGCCCACATTTGACGACTAAACGTTGGACTCTAAATGCCCAGGAACACGGTGGTGTGTCACCTGATACCCAAACCAAGGGCATGGCTGGTTCAGTCCCTGCAGCCCCATCCACCCCTCTCTGACACTCCAACCAGCCCCTCAGAGGACACCACTGAAGAAAAGCTCTTCTCCATCACGGCAAGAGACCCCTGTAGCGTACTTACCGGCAGGCCAACCTCACCAGGAAGACCAGGCTCACCAGATTCACCAGGTTCACCCTGCAGAGGGGAAAAGAGGATGAGGACACATATCAGTCCCTGCAGCCCCATCCACCCCTCTCTGACACTCCAACCAGCCCCTCAGAGGACACCACTGAAGAAAAGCTCTTCTCCATCACGGCAAGAGACCCCTGTAGCGTACTTACCGGCAGGCCAACCTCACCAGGAAGACCAGGCTCACCAGATTCACCAGGTTCACCCTGCAGAGGGGAAAAGAGGATGAGGACACATATTTCTGCAGGGTGCCAAGTTTCCTGCTGTATGTCGTAGCAAACTCCCGTGGGCTTCAGTCAGGCTTGTCTGGATGCTTTACCTTCTCTCCTACTGCACCAGGATTTCCTATTCCCCCGGGAGGACCCTGTGGACCATCTGCTCCTGGGGGTCCAGACGGACCTCTGGGTCCAGGTGGGCCTGGCGGGCCCTGAGAGAAAGGGGAGACAAATTTAAGCCACGTTTCTTGGAGCAATGTCTAAGTAATGAAAAAAGAAGCATGAAAGCATCTTACCATTTGCCCAACGTCACCAGTTTCTCCCTTCTCACCAGGCGGTCCAGGCAAGCCCTACAGGGGTGGAGGGGATGAGTTTTAACTGTGAACATCTCAGGTGGAGCCCCAGATCTCATCACCCTGGTGGAAATTACCTGCAAGCCCACTGGGCCGGGGGGACCGGGGAAACCTCGTGGTCCTTCATCACCTTTCTGACCAAAGAGGCCTTGCTGTCCTCTGGGACCCGGCTCTCCATCGGCACCCTAGGAGGAAAAAGGCTAACACAGCTTAGCAAAGACGGGAGACAGATGCAAAACCCCGTCCCCACCACCTCCCGCTGCAGCCAGCGTCAGTGCCCTGCTCAGGTGTTGGGCATTGGCAGTGCTAGGCAGAAACTGCTAATCCTCACAGTGCTTCCAGAGGATTTTATGGTAAGAAAGGGGATTTCTACTAGCAGGGAACAATACTCACAGCTGGGCCAGGCTGACCGATTGGACCCTGTGGACCTGTAGGACCTGGTGGACCCTGTAATGAAAAAGTGCAACATCAGGATTGAGCACAGAGTAAAATCTCACCTGGAAAGGGTGATGCCCTTCAATACAGACTCCATCAAACATGCATTAACAGAAAGGGAGGACAAGGTCAAGCATCCACACACACACCGGAGTTCCCCAGTCCTGGTGCCAATGGCATTTTTGCTTCAGCAAATCAATATCACACCACTCCATTCTACCTAAATACTTATGTGTAATTTACCTTCCTCAGGCTGGGAGCAGCACGTAAAGGGTGCTTCAGTGTGCTGCAGCCAGCTCAAAAAGGAACTACATCCAAACACCCAACCTGAATGGCAAGGGCTGCTAATGTTCCACAGGTATTTACACAGCACATGGGTGACATGGAAACCCCTCGGTGTGTTCCTGGGAGCCGGAGGCTCACACTTCAGGCACACACTCTTTTGTACATTATGTGGGTATTTGATGAAGCAAAGATAGAAAGAAATCAAAACGATACTGTTTTCTGTTTCTAGCAAGTCACACAACATAAGCAGGCTCCTCCAGGGAAGCATCTCTGACCACGTCCCACTCACCTGCTCCCCTTTGTCGCCCTTGCTGCCCTTCTGGCCAGGCTCCCCGATTTCACCCTGCCAGGTACAAAGGGGCACAGTTAGTTCACTTGGTGACCGCTTCCATACGTCAACATTCAAGCAATGATCCTCTGTGGCTACATCCTCACCCCACAGATGCCAATTCCCAGAATACTGAAATACCCCAGAACATTCTGAAAAAGGCCAGGGATTTGGTCACTCCGGGTGTAACCAAACCCTTTTACATCCTGAAACTTTCCCGTGCTGCCATGTCATGCAAGCAGCATCATTTCGCAGACCTTGTTAGCAGCGATGAGTGACTCGTCCCAGCTAATGTTTTCTAAGAATCCTCCAGTCCAGAGGGGCTTAATGAGAGTGGGAAAGGTAATTAATTTGGAAAGGCCAAGCACCCTTGGGCAGGCCACCTGCTGCAGGCTTGGGGGAAGGCTAACTGGATTTCAGCAAGTGGCTTGGCTGGCAGAACGGACACAGCCCAGTTTGCCTGCTGCTCCCCAGATCGGATACTGATCCCGAAGGACTGCAAGTGCCATCAAACGCCCTTGTGTTACCACCAGAAGCACATCCACCCCCGTGCGACAGAAGCAGAGCAGTGGGCAATGGGGCACGTTGTCCAGTTCCTTCCCACAGTGACCCTGCACAGCGGGGAGCTGCTCCTACCTTGTCTCCGTCCTCTCCGGGGGGGCCAACAGGACCTGCTGGACCTGGCAGTCCCACCGGGCCCTGGATGCCATCCCGGCCAGCCGGTCCTTGGGGACCCTTCTCGCCCTGGAAGCAGAACAAGCAGGCAGATCACACAGAGCTCTCCTCCACCCAATCCATTACATCTCATTAACATCTTATTCAGCTGCTAGTGACCCCTGACTGTATGGGCATGTATAGCAAAACCTGTTTCCAGCTGCTCTTTCATCAGGCTCGCTGTCTGAAACGACAAAATTTCTATCTCGAGAGATAAAGAAAGAACAAACAAATTTAAATGGTGAATACCCAGATCACAGCTGCAATTTCACTGTTGTAGCAATATAACCGGATTTAATCTGAACCCTCTGCCATCTCTCTCTGGATGAAAAACATGACCTCAAGTAATTTTTATTCCCACAAGCCAGTTTTTACACTGATTCTGGCCCTGGCTGGCCCAGGACTCACTGCCTGCTCCCTCCCTTGGCTCATCCCCAGCAAATGAGGGTTTCTCAGGAGGCCACGAGCTCCCTCCTGAGCTTCTGGACAAAGGAAAACACCTAAAGAGAATAAAGCAATCTCTGCTGGCCTCCTGCTTAAACATCTCCTCGTACTCCTCAGACCTGGAGCCTTCAATTGACTTTCTTTGTTTACGGGAACCGAACAGTGAATATTTTTCAGTTTCCTTGTACATAATTTAATCACATCCGAATCCTGGGTGCTCTCTTCTGAATAATTAGATGACACATAAATTGCCTATTCATCTATCCACTGATACATCATATAGGTACTTGGCAGGACAGATGTTCATAAAGCTGATTCACCAGGAAATTCTTGCCTCTGGACTAGCTGCTGGAGTTTCTAATAAGACAGCAAATGTGGAATACAGAGGCTGATAAACACTTTTGACAACAACGATCAATCACCGTAAGTGTCCTCACAGAGTCTGAAATCACCGCTGCCAGCATTTGCTCATTTTGCTGGGTCTGAAGCCCAGCTAAAGTTTGAGGCAGGCAACCCAAAAGTCCCTGCAAAAACCATCTGGGCGTGAGTGAGAGGCACAGCCTTCCTCCTGGAGACTGTCACGGAGCTGTGCTCCTCAGCGATGGAAATAGTCATCCCAGCCCACTCCCTCCTGCCCGCACGTGACATTTCATGCGCGTGCCCAGGGAGCGAAAGATGTGAGAGCTTGCGCGGGCTGGCTGGTGAACGCTCAGGAGAGGGACCATATGGCAGGACTCAGCCGCGCTCTGTGCCAGCTCCTGCTGGGAGCAGCTCTTAGAGGGATGCCTGGGAACAGTGACGCTGTGGCAGCACGCAGCATCCCGGGAAGCAGAGCCGAAACCTCCGCAGCACCTTCCTGTGCTGCTCCTCGGCAGGGGCAGAGGGAGGGTAAGGATTTATTTGGGCTCAGTGGACACACTACTGCTACTGCATCCTTGGAAGTGGTGACGGGGCTGGCTCGCTGCTTTGCTCAGACGCCTGTCCTCTGGCTGTTTGTCACTAGGAGGTCACACAGGCTGTCATTTCACCTGCTCAGTCCTCCTCCTTGTTGCCTGAAGACATATCACTCACTGGGATCACATCCATTTTTGACAGCATAGGTGTCACAAACGGGGCGGCTGAGCAGCTGACGTTCAGTGGTTTGATAAACCCAAAATGAAAAAATCCCTTCCTAACTGAATTCCTTCTTTTTTTTTATTTTCATCTTTTACACACCTACCCCAAGGGAAAGTCTCCACGCTCAGCTTCCCACTACACATATTTCTATCTGACCCACAGCTGTTAATCTTTATACTGGTACTTACTGGGGCTCCCTTTTCACCCGCAGGTCCCGGAGGTCCCTGGGGGCCAGGTCGTCCTGGCAAGCCTATCGGGCCGGCTGACCCCGCGGGACCACGCTCGCCAGGAGAGCCCTGTTTGGAGAAGAAGGAAGCATTAACTGGAGTATTAAGCTTTATTTATATACAGTCAGAAAGAAATCCAGCAGTAGGATGCTGAAATTGCATCACAAGTGAGCACGTTTGATGGGGTGACTGCCATGGGATGACCTGGTACCATCAGCCAAAGGGGTCCTGCAGAGCTTTTTTTAGTTAAAACCCCTGGAAGGGCTGGGTTCTCCTCTGGGTGGTGCAGGGAGCCCAGCTCCTGGGGACATTCTTGGAACAAGAGCATGAGCCACTTCATGGCCAATGCAGCAGGGAGGTTTGGATGATGAATATTTTCTTCCAGGAGGGCTGCACTGAGCACGAATCTCAAACGGGGACAACATTCAGAGGGAAAGCTGGTGACTTAGGAGCAAAATTCTCCATGTCCTGAATCATCCCTGTTCCCTCAGCTTGTCACGTATGTTCACAGCTGACCCCACTAAATGACTGAGCTATTACATGCGTGTCTTTTAAAAAAAAGCAATATCCAGCCAGTCGTTAGCGCAAAGGGAATAACGGACGAAGCACTGAGCTGTGACTAACCCTCCGTTTTGGTTTGCCAAGCTTGTAAACGCATTAGGTGCTGCCTGTAAGGGCAAGGATACTCACTGCTGGGCCTGGGGGGCCTGGAGGACCTTCGTTGCCTTTCAGCCCTACAGCACCCTAGAAGGAGGAAAACAAAGTCATTCTGGGATCTGGGTGCTGCACCGCCTGGGCATCCTTCCTGCTGGAAGGCCCGGGAAGGCTCTACTCACAATGGGGCCAGGGAGACCTCTCTCTCCGGGGAAGCCTCGCAAGCCCGGGGGACCATCCTTCCCTGGGAGGCCAGCGGGACCAGGGTCCCCCTGCAATGAGATGATAAATAGCTGAGGATCTGCAGGCTCCGTAGAGACCCAGCTCCTCCCTCTGGGCTCAAACTGTGATGAGACACTGCAAAACATCATTTCTTTTCTGAAGCATCCCTCTCCGTCTCTGGGAGAGAGGCAGGTGTCCAGGCTTGCAAGGGGGATGAATTCAGCAGGCTGCTGGTCCCTACCTTGGTCCCTTCTTTTCCAGTGAGGCCAGGAAGACCTTGTTCACCTGGGGGACCTGGAGGGCCTGGGTGTCCTCGCTCACCCATTGGCCCAGTTTCACCAGTTGGACCCTAAAGAAACAGAGATCAGGGAAAAGGTGGTGGGTATCAGCAGAGATAACAACAAAGAGTCGCAGGCTATCAGTTTGCTCATTTAGGTTGCAATGGGATGGAAGATGCTCCTTCCCTTAGCTGTCCCCTGCAGTGTCACCAGGAATTCCCACAGAGATTCCTCCTTTGGCATCTAAAGGGACCTGGGAAGCGGGCAGCATTGCACTTGGCAGACTAGAAGCATTAAGAACCTCTGTAACGGAAGTGTTCACATAAATGAATTACTATTACTAAAATCATTATGCTTAGGGTTTTGTTTTTTTTTAAATTGAAAACTTCCAAAGTACTCTACAATCGTGCTGATTCTTCCTTATATGGGGCATAAATAATGGATCAGGCTACTACCACGCTACAATTACTGACTGCCTCGGTGCTGTACACGGGCAGTAATGGTGACGAGTGTAACTTAAGGCCCAGGGCAGAAGGTTCCCACGTGGCCCATTTTGGAGGACAAAAGCCATACGCACAAGACCATAACACCCCTGCACGCTGGTGTCCGCTGGGACTGGTGGTTGTAATTCATGTCACGCTGCAGGGTGTCACTTAGTGTAAACAGAACGATAATGCTGCCATCACTCAGCAACCACAGATCACACTAACTGCGCACAGCAGAGCCGAATAAAATTGCCATAGAACCTAATTTGCACTTGAGAAGACAGGCACAGTCAGGGAATTGCCCCTAATCAGGGAATTTACAAATCATGGACTTTACACTATCATTAAAGAGGACAAATTACTTTATAATTAAAGAGCAACTTCCCCAACAGTTCAGGAAAGACTCAACCCAAAGGCAGTCCTACTCAGGCTAGGACTCTGCCTACAAAACTGAGGCATGAGTCTTAGAATCACAGAATCGTTTAGGTTGGAAAAGACCTTTAAGACCATCAAGCCCAATCATTAACCCAGCACGGCCAAGCCCACCACTAAACCATGTCCCCGAGCACCTCATCCACACTTCTCTTTAATCCCTCCAGGGATGGTGACTCCACCACCTCCCTGGGCAGCCCCTTCCAATGCCCAACAGCCCTTTTGGTGAAGAAATTCCTCCTAATATTCAGGAAATCTCAATGCCATCAAGCTTGAGTTGACATGACTTTGCCTTCCCTGGAAGAGGAGTCTCTGCTGTATAACCTGCTGTGCTGAACTGCTGAAGATGAGCTGCAGAGGGCTGGTGCAAGCACAAGCATTCGTTTCTTACCTGAGGTCCTACGACACCAGGGGGTCCTGGAGGGCCGGTCTTGCCTTGGAAACCCTGTTAGAGAGAGGGAAAGGAGAAAGAGATGACACTTCTACAAGGAGAGCTCCAGCGAGGGTCACAGCTTGCCACCTGACTACTCCTCCTCAGGTGAAGCTACTGGCCAGGAACGGATTGACACCCAAAGACAAAAGAAACAAGAAATCAAACAGAAGGTGGAAAATACGTCTTTGTACATTTATACAGGGGTGAAACAGAGGAAGAAAAAAGGATTCTCAAAGTTCAGGTCTGCTGTTTTGATGGAGTTACTGTGGTTTGGCTGAAGGATTGGCCAGAGATACATATAAATTTGCTATGCTCAGAAACCTATAGAAGAAATGGCTATTAAAAAGTCAGAATGTGTGAGTTTCCTCACGCTGACTAATTCCTAATAACCACTTCTATTCTCCCGCTCCCTAATCTGGTACTGGTGTAGGCTTAGCTCTGTTTTAGGCTTAGCTCCCAAGAGCGCGGAGGCTGGGTGACCGTCTTCCACTTTCGGCAGCGCCAATCTCAAGCCCCGCTGAAACCCACAGCCCACCAGCCGTGGGGGCTGAGCGAAGCTCTGTTTCTTTCATCAACATCTGTTGAAAGAAATCACAAATGTGTTTCTCTCCAAACGCTGACAAGTAGCGAAGTCTCCATGACAGCTACTTACAATGACGTTTGAGGAGTGACAATAACGAACTATCACCACTGCAATTGTTTAGCTCTCCTAAGCCACTCTTTAAAAAAGCACATTAATTATCATTCTTACTATAGGATGCTGGCAAGCCTGAGAAATGTCATTTAGGGCATACAGGCTATTTTCTCATTGCCACAAAAGATAATCAGATAAATCCCAAGCCAACGGTAATGTGTCATGCTAAAAAAACCGCTCAATGCTATTCTATAGCTGTCTGGGGATGACAGAAAATATCCTGTCATTGATGGGGAAATGGCAAAACAACTTTGTGAAATGAATGTACAATTTAAACTCTTATCGTAGAAAAATATTTCAGCCCATTCTGTGCAGGATTTTTGTTATTAATCTGAAGAAAATGGTTTCCTTTTATCCTCCCTGAGCCTAGAGCACAGAGTTTTTAGACTTTCTTGGGGTTTTTTTTAGATGCAATCTTTGTAAATCTAATATGGCCAAATATTTCAGCATCCTTCAGTGTGCCTATTTGCTACTAAATGAAAAGTAAAATAATGGGAACTATTAGACACACAGATTTCAAGTCTAGGTTTTCTGGCATGAAGCTACAGAGTGCACCAACAAAGCTACTCATGTGGAAATAGTACTTCATTTGTTTTCATGTTTCTCTCCTCGCTTTTGGGCACTCTGTAAGGAAAGTGGGACAAAAAAGGGACTTCTGCTACCTGCACCTGAGAATGTCTACATGCACCCCAAGCAAATGCAAGGGGAAGAGATCTTTTCAAGCTTGTTCATGGCACAGATTAACTGATTTTTTGGTTTTCTGGATGGATTTGCCTGTGATAAGCAAGCTACTGCTGCAGTGACTGAAGAAAGCTATCAGGGAGTACTTTCAGACCCAAAATAATTAAAAATCCATTCCCCATTCATATTCATGCAGACTTGGAGTTTGATGATTTATTCTGAGTTTATAACAGCAGATGCAAGTCAAGTTTTTCTACTTCATCTTAATTTGCATGTAGGTGCCCTGGATGATACAGATAACTCCATGAAGGAAGACTAAATGTCACAGGCTCTGGCAGGCAAAAACTTTTCTCTTCACCTTTAAGTTAATCCTGACCTGAGAATTGTGTGTTCAGAAATATCACCACCATTGCCTTAAAGTCAGTCTTACGGAGTGTAAATAAACATCTAGCATTGTGCTGAGCAGTATTTGCATTGCCTTGCTTAGCAAATGCCAGGCAAGTTAATTAAATTGTTGTGTGATAAGTTGAGGGGAAAAAATGCATTATGTGCAAAGCCTCTTTAATGCTCATTTGCTAGGAAAGGCAGTAGAGTAAAATGCAATGCTGAGTAGAAGTTGGGGTGTTTTCTTCCCTGCAAAATAAACACAGAACAAAGAGTCTATCTGCTAACATGCAGCATGCAGTGATGGGGAGAGGGACACACCAACAGCGAATCAGCTGGATTGTAATGAGCCAAGAAAGAAGAATAAACATCCCCAAAAATGCCAAACAGAAAGATACTAATTACTGCATGCAGAGGAATATGTGGCAGAAGGATCATTTTTGCTTAGGGAATCCTTCAAGCAAAAAAGGTGCAGAAAACAGACCCCCAGAGACGCACAACAGCAAGGGTATCTCACCTTCCACATGCCTCATCGTTCTCCTTTGGTGAGAAACAATGATTACATCTGTGCAATAAAACCTTTTAAAATGGACAAAGCAGTATGCGTACGACACAGTCAGGTACCTAAACAGCCAGGAGCCGCTCCCTGGGTTGCAGCAAGGGATTATTGCTGGAAGGGGCTTAAGCAAAACTTGGTGAGGTCCTTGTGCATAGCTTTGGCTAAAAGGCAGTGTCAGCAGAGATGCTCTTACTCAGGTGCTAAGGTAGCAGCTGATACACGAATGTGCTGCAGTAACCAGTGTGGACAGAAAAACCAGAGCAAAACCATTGCAAACCCTCATCTTGGCCAGGAATTGCTGCCTTCTCAAGACAAGCACTGCCAAAACTGGTCTGGAACTCTTTTCAGCTGTGCAGAAAAGTTCTTAGTGCTGGCCTCATGGTGCACCAAGAAATGAAAAGCATTTATTTCTCCTCATTGCAGGTTCCAGAGAAAATAAAACTGCCCCGGGCCTAACGCAGCTGGGTGCAGAAAGCTGAGCTTGCAAAGGACAGAGCCTGTCTCGCGTGAAAAATGTCTACTATCACAACCCTAGAGTTATGTCTCTGGAATAAAGAGATGTAACACCTGCACAACCTCAAAGGACAGAGTGGGAAAGACAGAGCAGACTTCACTCATAATGCTCCAAAGAGTGGAAGCACAGCCTTTCCCCTTAGGAGGGCAAAGGGGCGAGTGCTTTGTCGAGTCCTTGGGTTACGGAGCCTGGCTGCAGGGGCAATCACCCCCAAGCTGCTTCTCCACCTCAAGAAAGCAAGAGCCAGCCACACCAAGCGCTGGCTTGTGCTGGTGCTGACCCAGATTCAGCCCCATCCAAGATCCTCCCACCTCGCAAGGAGTTGCCTTGGCAGCACCCATCACAACACAACCCGACAGCCTCCAAGGCCGGCCACCGGCATCCCTACAGCCCCGCTCATGTTTCGCCATTACTGATGCACATGTTGACCTCCACAATCTACTCAAGGGACAGAGAGAGAGGAGTTGGTGCAAAACCAGCACGTAAACCATCATTAGACCGACTCGTCCTGCTCAGAAGAGGGTTGCTTCCCGTAGACCATCCCATGCAGCTGGAGAGACACAGACCTCTGGAGAAACCAAACGTGTGGCCACATCTCCCCAGCTGCACAGAAGGGTTTAGAAAAACCAACCGGCAAGATGAGACTCAGGACTAATGATCCACCCGAGATTTTTGGCTACTTACGGTTTCTCCTCTCTGTCCGGGGTGACCAGGCAATCCATCCTTCCCAGGAGGACCCTACGGCAGAGAACCAGGGTGAGAAGGAACATCAGAGTGCTCAGTAGTAAAACTGTGATAAGGACTGAATCCAGCCTGATTGTCTCCTTGCATTAGTTCCCATCCATTTTACACTGAAATGGGGGTGCTCAGTACCCTGAAAGAAACTTTCCTTTCCCATACATCTCCCAAAGAATAGATTCATCTTACAGATCCAGAATGGGATCAAGCTGTTCACCACAGGGAAGGAAATCGTTCCAAAAAGGTTTCTGAGGTCCCCCACCAGAGTACGATAATTACAGAGACAGAAGCGTTACTCTGCTGTGCTGTCCTCCCCGTATACAGAGGGAAAATACAGAACAGAGCAACCATGAAAGATCCCAGCAATACTGAATCATTAGGAAATGAACATTTATAATCAGTGGCAACTTACTTGGCTATTTAAAATCTTAAACCATCAGGTTATTACCATGATGTCTCAGTAATGCCTTTTATTGGGTACGTCACCACTTGTCAGAGAAGCAGCTAAGATTGAGCTGGCACAGGCAGTCACAGCCGGGTGGAAACGACTATCTATTTCTTGGTATGTCTTAGGAAGAGAATTACTTACAGGGGGGCCTTTTGGTCCAGGAAATCCAGTTGGTCCTTGAGGCCCTGGTGGTCCCTGGGAGCAAAACAAGCCAGAAAACACGGTTAAGGAGCCTGTCATGCTTTACTGTGAAATACTAGCTCTGTGTGAACAGCAGATGAGCACAAAGATATGGAAAAACAGCTACTTCGACCCCAGAAAGACGTCTCAAAGTGCAAGATGCAGCTGCACGGGGCCATTCCTTGAAAAAAAAAATGCGTGGAGAGGTAAGAACCACTGGGTATGTTTAACCAAGTGACCTGTCCAGCTGCAAAAGGCACTGCAAACATGAAGAGGGCTACCAATGCTTTGTGCCGTTCCCTTCCAGCGCTATGAAAAACTGGTCTTTTCCCATCCCAGCTCAAGTGAGAGCATCTGGGAGCCACCAGCTCGTGCAGGAATGAACAAGCAGAGAGCCCCGTGGCTTTGGAGCCAGTGCTGCAAGGCAGCGGGTGCTCTTCAGAGCGCTGCTTCCCCTGAGCAGCATCAGCCGCAGCTCCCCCCGTACCCCTGCGATCACAACCAGCTGATGCAAGGCAGGGACCCGTTTCATACATCTCCCTGGGCAATTTTGTAGAAAATTTACAAAGAAAACCCAGAAAAAAAGGCAGAAATTGAGGCCAAAATAATGAAATTCCCACTGTTTTGGTATTTTCCACCTAGCATGCTGTAATTTGGAGAAAGCAGAACAAGGTCCTGGAGGACCACCTGATCCACAAAACCGGGGCTCTGGCTGTCTGCATGGAACGCTTGGGTGACTTTTCCCTTTTCTCCTGCAGCGATGCTCACACAGGACACCTAAGGTTCCCTTCAAGCCTTCCTTGGGGAGCTCAGAAAGGACCTGAGGGCTGTAGGTGCCTTGTGAGACCTCACTCCCCACAAGCACGATTCACCCCGTATTTCTAACCAGACTTTTCCTTTTAGACCAAGTGTGCTAAGCTGCATCCTGGCTCCAGCAAGATGCCCACCCCTCTCTGCTTAACAGGACACTTTATAGGATGCTCCCTGACAAAACAAACCCAACCCTCAGCACCATCTCAGCGCTGCAAACCCGCCTCATCTGCCATGTTAAACTACCGGGCTTGGATTGAGTCCTGCTTTAGCCCACCAGCTCGTCTTACCCTTTCGCCAGGAGGACCAGGGGGGCCATCACCACCAGAGTTGCCCTTTTATGAATAAACAAAACAACACACCATTAAGATGACATATATGCAGTTGCTTAGCACAAAGACTTCAAACGGTCCCAAGCCCACGGTGACACCACACCCCACTTCTCCTCTCTATTCATAATTCTGCATCAGGAGCGGCAGCCAGTGACAAACGAGCAGCTGCTTGTTCCCCCCACGTCGCTTAATAAAAATACAGGAAAGATAACGTCAGGGAGCTCAGGATATTTCCACCAGATAACGGCCTCCCTCTGAGAGATAAATACCGCCGCAAAGATGAGGTATTTATCAAAAATTCATGCCGACACAAAGCTGAGATGTTTATTTTTAAAGCCGGCAGCACAGCGATGGCAATGTCTCCCAACAAAAGCTTTGCTTCCATCACGCCTGGCAATTGATGGTCACTTAATCAGTCTCTGCAGCAGGTTCTGGAGCTGGGCATGCCTCTGGTTTGGCTGGCAGAAAAATATCTACTTTGCCCACTGACCAATCACGAGCCAACGTTGTGCATACAAAGTGGCTCGGCAAGGTGCAAGGTTCTGGAGCCCAGCAGCAATACGTGACCCTTCGCCCGTGGCACAGCCTGAGGCCTCTAAGGTGGTTCAAGTGCTACTGGAACACCAAAAACAGGGCTTAGCAGAAGTGTCAGGGGATGGTAGTCTTGTGCTGGGCCCTGACATGGGGGTGCTCCCTCCCCTTCTGGCTGCAACGGCCCTGAATTCATGCCATATGCTTGATGTCCTGCTAAAATGTGGGCCAACACATTTTTAGGATCTGTGTATATACTTTACGGGTGGGATATGAGCCATTTGGCTGGGCAACAAAGGTCAGGAGAGGAGGGAAATTGAGGGCAATGAACCAGGTGGTCTCTGACACCAACACTTTTTAGGACAATCTCAGTAGGTTCCCCGAGACCTTACCTTTGGTCCAGGTTTCCCAGTGCTTCCCCTAGGGCCTCTTTCCCCACGTGGACCCTTAAAAAGACAGAACAAATGACATTTTAGCCTTTTCTTGCTACGCACAGCACTACATTCCAATTAGGCAAAGCACCTAAGAGCTGCACCGGGCCAGCAACCAGCAGCAAGGGGATAACAGGAACCTTCCCCACTGCCACTGGAGGTCTGATCTTGTTATGACCTTAAACCATGTTACTAGAGAGCCCCAACCCGCTGTGTCCCCTCTGCTTAGCTTAAACTGCTCAAGGCCTGATCCTCTCCAGTGAGGATATAAATCAGATCACACTTTCTCCTAGTCTTAACGAGCTTTCAAAACGCACAAAGAAGAAATGGATCATTACCGTTGGACCGCGCTGCCCCCTTGGACCCGGTTTGCCAGGTGTCCCCTGGAATGAAAAAGAAATGGAGTTAGCAGCCAGCATCACCGGCTGATGAACCCACAACGGAGCCCACTGCACACACACTGCCCCCCCGACCTCTCTGGTTCTCATCTGCAATGAAAAGGACAACAGCAGGTTTACTCTCATCTCCAGATTACTGTATTTATTTTAATTTACAATGTTTGGGCAGGTCTGGATGGCAGTGCCGATGCCCAGATGACATCTACCATCTGAGGGAAGGAATCTCTTAGGATACAGTATCCCAAGTTCTCTAAACACCCCCAAAGACTTTCAAAGATGAGGCCACCCACTCGGACCGCAGTCTCCTAAAGCCAGCCAGCACACCAGAGCCATGAAAACAGCTCCTCAACTCCGCCTCCCCAAAACCTAGAATCCTTTTTCCTGTTCTCCACTCATCCCTTCACCCAGCTCCCAAGGTGGGGAAGGAGCTAGTGCTCACCCTGCCCAGCTCACACCGAGGCGCGCACGTTGTTGCAAGACCAGCACTGTGAAATATTTAAGGACTGACAGCAGCAGAGCGGGGCTCCTGCTCTGAGCAGTTATTTTATGCCACACAAGCCAATTAAGCTGCCCCACATATTTACAAATCTTTCTTCGTCTCTGTGAACTTTGTGCTAAACAAGTAATTTAAGACATTGTTTTGCAGCAGCGACAAAGCAGCGGGCTTATGAGATCTGACAGATGCACTCAGCTTGCTGTAACGGGGGACTGTGATTAATTCTGACAGCAAAAAGACAGAGACGGCTGGGTCCTAAATCTGGCATTACGTTAAGCTCCATTACCCTGCGCCTGAAAGAAAACTAATGGCCTAGGGCTCGCTCCCTGAAAACACTATTTTGGCTAGCGTCAAGTTGCCAAAAAAACACACCCAGAGGTTTAACTTTCGGACCTGCAGTCCACTATTGTTAGCAAGCACCTGCTAAAGGAAGGAAAAGAAAGACTCCATGTAAGGAAACCAGAATGCTTAAAATATCCCTTGCCATTTTCTGCCCCAAATCCATCATCTCACAATCTTGCCTTCTCCTGTCTGGCACTCATTAACCAGGCGAACATAAAAGAGGAGCTGGAAAACTTTACTATC
>NW_010253189.1:69113-99731 GCF_000690775.1 Eurypyga helias | reverse complement strand
GGCTGCATTTAACAAACCCTGCTGGCATATCTTTCTCTAATTAATTACAAAAATAATTTTAAAATACTCCAGCTGCTTCTCCTTTAGCTATGGGAAGCTAAATTCAGAGCAGGTGGAAAGAAGTGTGTGCCACCTCCCCGCAGTTAGCCCCACACACTCCTCTCCTTCTTCCCCAATTCTATTTTTAAGCAGAATTTTCCCCTGCTTATTGCTATCATTAATCATGCATACAGCACTGTGTACTGTTGCAAAGAATTGATATAGCACTGTAAATGTACACAGACCTATATTTTTCAAACAGGGATACCAAGGGAAAGGCATCTAAATTCAGATTATTTTCTAGGCACCCAAATAAATGGTCTGGATTTCGGTACCTCCATGCACGCCCCAGGCTCTGTCAGACCAGGCGAGCAGGGAGATCTATTACCCCCTGCTAATGGCAGAGGCCTATTAAACTCTAAAAAATAAGATCACTTATTCACGTCTAACTATTGATTTTACGACCAGGTTTTGAAAATGTCCAAGCACGCTCACCCAAGCTCCCCCCACGGCTGCAGACAGCTGACAGGCACCGTGATGAGCAGCCACTCATCAAAACTACCCTGATATTTAACAGGTCACACTTCTCCAAAAACATGTATTTTGGGGTTTTTTTTCCCCCCTCATTTTTAACTTTGCCAGACCTTTTGTACAGCTATTCTTCAAAAATTTTTCAAGCTGGGCTCCTTATAGTAAAGGAGAGATTTGTCCATTAAAATCTTCCCTCTCTCTCATGTGAAAATACACCGAAAAAGCAAGCACATGCCTCTGGACTGGCTGTGGAACGGCGTAAATGGTCCAATCACAGTGGAGAGGAAAAGAATTAAAATTACCATATAATAAACTATTTGGCAGAGGGGCACCAGAATGTGCTCTCCCTTAGGGATTGGGGTGCCAGACCCTGGTCTTGCTCCCTATGAAAAAAAAAAAAAACCCTTAATTTATATCTGAATTCCCATGTCCTTCCTTTACACTGGAGGTTTTTGGGGCTCCTGGAGCCAGCCCCATGGGAGCAAGAGCAAGCTCCAGAGCCTGCCCTGGCCTGGGAGAGGGACAGCGGCCACCAGCCACCTCTCAAACTCATGAGCCATGTCAACACGAGCTTCTGAACTTGAAAAGCAAACGAACCCTTTTCACTTCCTAAACTGAAGCACTGTGTGTCATGCCAGGGGGTGTAACTAAGTGTCCTCACTCCCTCTCCCTAAGAGCACAAAGCCCGTTTAGAATAAAAAGTGAGCAAATTGGTGATTTTTTGTCTTTTCTTGTCTCATCATCATTTCTTCATCCCGAAGTTGAGCCCCTTCCCAGCACACCTGCTCCCTCCTCAATCCCTTTCAGACTGGACATTGCCAAAATTCAACCAGCCTAACCCTTTGGGATATTGGCCATCTCATAAACAACCAGCTCCTGGTACCTGTTCCACTCTCCCCGAAAGGTTTCCCATCCCAGCGGTCTGGATCTCCATCCCACCATAACAGAATTAGCAGATGGAGCAAGAGGGATGCGGATGCTGGGGGATGCAAAGCAGCACTTTCCCGCCCCGCTGCAGGGATGACGCTGTTTTACACCACCTGAGAAATCCAGGCCCAGGATTTTATTGCTATATATTCGATAAGGCGGGTGGTAATTACAGGGCTACAGTGAATTCCAGGCTGTGGTGGCAGCTGCCTTATTCACGGCCTCCCTTCTCCCGCCCGGAGCAGAGGGAGGGGAGAGGACGCCGCGTTCGTAGTTCAGAGTGAAATGAAAATTACTCAGTGAGAGGATAAAAAAAAAGGGGGGTGGTGGATATAAACCAAGTATCAGTGGCATGATATTAATGCAGAGCAAGTTGATTTATATTTTCTGGGGTCCTATCGAACACGTCTGTTAGAAGTCATTTGTATTTAAATGAGAGTAAAGAGGAAACTAATTCCACTCGCTCTCCTCACTCCCCCAATTTTTTCCCTGTGACCGAAGCTGGTACAGAAAATGACTTTATGTTTGTACTCTGAATCCCCTAATTCAAGCCTGTCTTCCACAAAATAAATCACCGGTGTATTTAGACAATCCCTGCTTGGGAGCGAAGTCTGTGGAGGTGGGGTGAGAGGTAGAGCCAAGGCTGGAGCCTCCACATTTTAAGGGGGTTTATGAATTTAGAACATATCTGCTTACGCACAGGAGGAACTTGTGGGGTGTTTCCCGCTAAGCATGTCGAACCTCACGGTGGGCTAGAGATGGTTCTTGCTGCTTCCGAACAGATTCACCCATCTCTAATAATTACTGTTAATTAAAAAGCTCTTCATGCCCTGAGCCAAGTCTGACAGTGCGGGAAGGATTCAGGTTCAGAGGAATATCTTGAGGGAAAATTTTCCAGCATTTAATTGGAAAGCTGCTGTCTGCAGAGCTGGCTCTGCTGTGACTGGCATCCTCCTCTCCCAACAGCCGGCGGCGGGAGCCTCTTGCTGGCTTCAGGCTCTCGCTGGTCCCACGCTCCCTGCACCGGGAATCACATCCCAGGATGTGAGCGCGTGGGATGGCCCTTCTGGGAACAGCCCCTCCATGCAAAAGCAACCAGAGCACCAGCCCAGCAGCTGCCTTTGGTGGGGCTTTCCCCACGTCCTGCCCAAGGACCTTTCTCTGGGGTGACAAAAATAGTAAATCAGCAAAGCAGGTGGGTAGATGAAGCAGCTCTTACCCGTGTGCCCTTCTCTCCATTGGCTCCTGGAAATCCTGGGAAGCCGATTGAGCCCTTGGGGGAAGAGCAAAGAGAGAGCGAGCAGTTCAAGACACCGAAAGGGGCAGCTCTGTCCACCCACGCCAGGCGCCCGCTGGCCTGGAATAACCCCCAAGCCAGCGCCTGCTGACGCCTGCAGCTCCTAAAGCTCCTTTTTCAACCTTCCTTTAATAAAAACAAAACTGAAGACAAACCCGAAATGACCTCAGAAACTAGATTTCATCCAAAAACAACAACAAAAAAAAAAAGGTCCATGCCTCATTAGGAGTCACTGCAAAAGCCCAAGCCCACGGTTGTACCAGGCGCCTGGGGAACAGTCAGGCTTTTGTTTTTAGCTCCTAAGTCACTGTGTTGTACATGAAAAATTAACTCCTGGCTTGTTCCTTTCTGATGTAAGCACCTGGAGAGTTGCTGCTGCTGCTTTTAAAATATGAATTAGTCAAAGAAATACAAAAAACCCCACCCTATCCCAGACAGAAAACACAAATTAAAAAAAGAAACCACCAACACCACAACCAGGAAACAATCTCTTGTGGATAATTATGTCTCCAGTGTTAAACAAGCCTGGGTTTTTTTCAAGCAGTGAACATGAATAATAAAATATGATTCTTAAAAAAAAAAGTTAACAAAAACAGAAGTTCCCAAAGCCTCCAGGGCGTGTAAAAAATACTGGGCTGCAGGCTTTGTCTATGCAGCGGAATTTGCAGTTTTAATTTAAAAAGAACATTTGAAAATGGCCCAAACGAAGGTGGGCGTGTAGATAAGATACAAAGGATGTTTGCAAATCTGCAAAAGGCAGTTTTAATTTTAATTTCAGGGAGACCCTGATTCATTAGCTATTCTCCTTAATTAGTTAGTTAACATGAGCGCAGAGCTTTGAAGATATAAAACATAATACAAGGAGAAGGTCTATTATGCTGATGACTCGCATGAAAGCCCACGTGGAGCCTGTTTATACCCGTCACCAAAGCAGTCCTGCACGCCCTCGCGTGCTGCGGTCCCCGTCCCGCCGCACCTCTTCCCACCGCTTTGCAGGAGACTGAAGCGATGCAGAACCAGTCCCCGATTTCCATCAGCTGGGAGCTATTTTTACCCATCTATAAATTTGTCCTGCACGGGTGGGAAATGCTGCCGCTCCACCTCGTCCCGTTAGCAAGGGGCTGAGCCCTTTGCTCAGCCGGCATCCGCCGGGCTCCCCAGCACACCCCGCACCTCTCCAGCGCCGAACCCCACCGAGTTACCTTTGGGCCCTGCCTGCCCGGGTAGCCGGGCAGTCCTGGCACGCCGAGCTTTCCCTGAAACACAAACAAGACGTGTGTTAGCACAGGCAAGAGAGACCTTGCGAGCAGCTTCAGATCTGCACCAGCAGAAAGGGGAGATGGCCAAGTGCAGAGAAGTCGAGAGCAAAGCAGACGTGACACGGTGGGATAAAGCTGCTGGGGCATTGCCATCATCCTCTGCACTCCCTGGGGGTTTGATGCAGAGTGAGAACTGTAAATGTGTCAGGGACTTGGTGGGTAACGGGCTTTTTTTGCTACCAGTTTTTTTAAACCAGTTACACACAGAATTAGACTGGAGTCCATGATACTTTCAATTTCTCCATTTTTTCCCTCATCTGGGTTTTTTTTTTCAAGGCACCATACCCAAGCAGATAACCCTAAAGAGATCAATACGTGCTCAAGCCATGCCACCACGGCAGAACCACGACCCCAGGGTTTCCCCTGGTCTTTGTGTGGAACGACTCCGGCCAGCCTTCGCACACAGCTCCTGCAGCATCTCCTCATCCCTCTGCCCTAAAACTGTCCCCCCACATGCTGGGCACTGCCCTGGCCACCCACCCAAAACACCTAAAAAAAAGTGGGTTTTACAGTAAAACATTCCTGGGAGATTCCATCCTTGAGACTCACCTTCTCTCCAGCAGGACCAAGAGGACCGGGATCTCCATTGGGGCCAGAGCGACCTTTGGGACCTTCAGGACCATCCTCACCTCGGGGGCCAGGAGGTCCAATTTCCCCCTGTTAATCATAAGAGAAGCGTTGACAAGGTTGGCAGGTCCCAGACCCCTTGTTTGCTGACAGCAACACCCTTCACGGCTGCAATCGGATACTCCACAGAGCTGCTAACACAACTCCTGGAGAAAGCTGGTCTCCACCAAGGACCTCAGACGAGACGGTCACTGAGCACATTGCAGAGCGTTATTAGAGCCTCAAGCTTCCATTCACACAGCCTGGCCATCACCTCCAACAACAGCTGTCTTTTCCTGTGGCCCAATTATCCCATCCACCCGCAACTCCTCTCCACCGAACCAGCCTTCATTAGCTCTGATTGCAACACACCCTTTCACCCACCTCCCGGTTCCCAAATCACAGTTCGATGTGCAAGCCAGGCCTGGGAAGAGTTTAATTGAGGGTTGAACCGGGCAACTGGAGAAGACAGACTGGACTAGAGCATTTTTGTGCTGAAAATCATTAGGAAATCTGAGAGCCGAGAGGACGGAGCTATTAAGGTGACCTGTTGTGAGGCTGCAGGCTTCGGCACACAAAACAGCGGCTGTGATTTTGTCACGTAGGGTAACAGGAGATGCTGCCACGCTGCAAACACAGGCAGCCTTCTCGCTTGGCAGAAGCTGGGTGGATGTGGATTTATCTGCGAGGCTCTCGAGTACCCCTTGGCCATTCATTGCTCATCATAAAACACAAAGAGCTTGATGGTGGGAACTGGACTCGCGAGCTTTGTTTGAAGGAGCTTATGTCTACCTGCGGCTGGCGAGGACAGGAGTCACCTCCCCAAGGTGCCACCTTTGGTCCTTCTTTTTTGGCAAGAAGGAGGGGCTGGGGCACTTTTCAATTGTTTTAACTGTACAATTACACAGTCAAACACCAGCAGAAAGGGAGGAATTGATGTCTACCTTTACCAGCCTTCACGCAAGGCATTCCTTTTACCTTTAAACACAGGGATGAACGACTGCAGAGCTCTCCTGATCCCTGGAGGGGCTTCAGAGCTCGGAGGGATGATGTCAAGCCCCAGGCGATGCATCACTCGGAGATGGGACAAGGACAGCGCCCTACCCCCAAGGGCTGAGCATGGAGGATGAACACACACCCTGTAAAGCCACGGGCTGCCCACGTCCCACTGTGATTTCTGGTGGTCTGTGTGTTCCACTGATTTTAAAAGCTGTTGTGACCGTGAAGCATGCCCTGTTGCTAAAGATACAAGTCTAATAGAGCTTTCACAGCGCTGCTTTGGTTTCTATTACAGTGTGTTCCCAGTAACTTTACACTGCACACTGATGGTATGGAAGCACATTAAGCTCAGCAAATAAAAATGCTTACCAGACCCTAGATGTAATATTACAGGGGAAAAAAGATAGTAGAAATAAATATACGATACAGCTGAATCACACTGTATTCCCAGCAGTCAAAGCAGCCAGAGAGGGCCCTCTATCATCACTCAGCTTTATTTTACCTTCAAAATGGGATTAGCAAATTTAGGGATTTAAAGTTGCTGTTCTTGAGGTGAACATGAAATTCCTGAGTTCCCGCCTCGAGATCGGACGTGCTAGGACTCTGACAGCAGCCCACCTTGCTGCTCACCCTCAGCTACATCTGCACAATAAAGCACAGGCTTGAAAGGCAAAGTTCACAGCAGTTTTAGACTCTTACCCGGTCTCCTTTGATGCCCATATCACCTTTGAACCCAGGGAAGCCATCTTCACCCTAAATAACAGAGAGGGGAAAAAGCAGACAAGGTATATAGATGGAAAAAAAGAAAAAAGACTTCCCCAGCCCCACTGCATGGCCCCTACCTGGGGAGAACAAGATTCGGTTCCTGCCCTGCCCGTCACATTGGCTTCTGTAAGTCTTTGGCATGCACAAATGGGAATGGAAACCCAGACAGTCTGTGACTGCTGAGGTCCCCAAGGGATCACAGCAAGTATTCCCAACATCCCGTCCTGGCAGTGAATCAGGAGCACAAATCTGGCCTGATGTGAGTAACAACACGTTGCCAGTACTGGGAACCGATTATTTCTGAAGTACAACTGGTTCTGTCTTCATGGAGGATGTTTTACACCATGCTTCGAGGCAACCTCTAGGACAGTGGTAGTATTTCTTTCAGCCAAGAAGGTTTAATTGCAGCGCTCAAATCAATAATGTATTTCATCCTACAGCAAATCTCTCATAGGCGATGAAGACACAGTTCCTAGAAAGACTTTTAAAGTTTGGAAGGTGCCTGCCAGGATTTCCTAGCTAAACCTGCTGGCTTTGCTGCCGAATTGCTGGGGGCAAGAATGAAGGAGCACGGATCTGTTTATGGGACAGGGCAAGATTTTCCTCCACCTCCTAGCTCTTCCTCTGGGAGAAACCAATTGCACCTTTGCGACACGCAGATACTGTGTTGACTGTCTTACTGACTTGGGTTTTCACGGGCTGCTCTGATGACCGGCTGGGCAGCATATCCCATCCACTGTTAACCAGCTGTAACACACCACAAGCCCTTCAGCTCCACTGAATCACTCAAGCTGCAAGATTTGTCAGGAGGAAATCACCCTGATGCCGGGCCCTGAGCTGGCCCCAGCAAACAGCTCAAAACCTGAGCACGTCACAGAGGCTCGTTTACTGCCAAGGTCCCAGTCAAGATGAGGCAGAGCATCACAGCAAGTACCCAGCCCGTGCCCACTCCCAAAATAAAGAGGTTACGAGTCCTTTGGGTGCTCAGCCCCCTGCTCGTCTAAGAGAAACCCCTGCACAGGAGAAAATGTCATGGGCAGCACCCTGCGGGATGAGTCTGCAAAAATGTTCAGAGGCTGCAGAAAATCAATCCAAACCTGCAGTGTTAACTCACCTTTTCACCTTTGGTGCCTTTCAATCCACGAACACCATCTGCTCCCTTGCAGGAGATAAAACAAAATAAGTGTACAGGTAAGCTTGAGTGAAGAATCACTAATCACGGTGATTTTTGCTTCCTCCAATGTTGACAATGGTATCTCCACAAACTGTGATGTTCCTACACATACTGCTCATCAAGTATCGGCCGCTGACATCTGGCTTTTGGGTCACCAGCGAGTACCTGACAGTCACAAACCTCTGCTGACGATTTGGCATGTGGGGTTGGTGATCTCTGGCCACTCCCTGCCCAGGAATTATGTTTCCAGGGATAAAACTCCCCATGCAAAGCTTTTCTGCATAGATTTTCCAAAAAAATCCCACTTCCACAAACACATTGCCAGCATGCTGAGCTCACTCGAGTATTCACAGCAAATACAGTGCTCGAGCTGTTTATGGACACTTGGGATGTGAATCCATTTTTAAATCTCTGAGCACATGGCCAGAGGTTTCTGTGGTGCTCTGCAGCAGATACCAGCACCATGTCTAACACCCCCAAGGTTAACCTTGGCTCTTTGTATCATGGTGCTCACCGCTGTGCATGCACTATCTTTTTTAAAGTGCATTTAGGCACCAAAAGGCAGAAAAAAAAGTAATGTGACCTGTGTGGGCATTTATGACAGGGTACAGAAACCCTCCAAAGCTTCACCAGGGCAAACAGTCCATGGTGTTCAGCCCAGAGATGATGAGCGTGGTCAGGATCTTCTCCCCTGCTATGCCACCAGCCCAAACTTGTTGGACCCTCGCACTTCCCAATACATCCTGCCTCTTAGAATAAAATGTCACCCTCAGGTATCTACACCAGCTGTGCTGTGCAATGCAAATCTCACAATAAACAACAGAAGAGTTCTTCTTTGGAAGAATAATATTTTGCTTGTGGTATTTTAAATGTTTTCTTCCCCTTAGCACGTCAAGAAAAAGTATAATTAAAAGTACATCACAATTTGTGCAGCAGGAGAGGGCTCTAGTAAGCACGGCAAGATCTGAAAGTTATTTATAGCTTCAAACCCAATGAGACACATCTTTTTCCGAACTGGAGGCTCATGCAGTTAATAGAACACTGCTCGTAGGAAGCAAAGCCTTGTCTGTATGCACCACGGGGCTGGTGCATGACACACTTTCCCTAGATCACTCTAATGTGGAACAGTTCCACTTTAGCGGTAAACACAACAGCAAACCATTCCTAATGGACCACTACGTCTCAATCTGCAACCCTGCAAGAAACGAGATGGAAGCTCGCTTTGGCTAAATACATCCCGCTTAATTCTGAAGGCAGAACAGCAAATGGGTTTCTGCTACTGAAAAAATATACAAAGGGTTTTAAGAGGGTTTAACTTCACCTATAGTGAGTCCCCAAGCTGTGTTTGCATCTACTAGCACAGATCCCTGCAGATTCATCGGACCTTTGGGACACAGGATGCATCTGCACCTGAACTAATACATCCTGATGGGCATAAAAGCCACAGCTGAATGGGTGGGGGGGGAAATACCCACCGCCTTCTTATCAGCATGCAAGCGCTGCAGGCAGCGGGAGCGAGGAAAGAGCTGGAATTCAATCTAGTGAAAAAGCGCATTGCTGAGACGCACAAGCTTCGTCTAACAAGGTTTTGGATCAGGAGCATGAAAAGCTTGCTTTGTTTTAGTAATAGGCTGTTTTGTTTTATTAACAAGCCTTGTTAAAGTCTTCACATTCTGGCTGAGATTTACTTTGGTTGTAAACTGGAAACGATTGGAATGGGACTGAGCCATGCTCATGAAGAATTAAAGGAGAAATCTCTCTAAAGCGCTGAGGAAGGGTTATTGGAGAGCAGGGGACTGTAGTCCTTGTAGCCTGAGAGAAGATGCTGGACCAAGGCTTGCGCTCCAGCAGTAAATACAGTTGGTCACCGAGGCAGCCCTAAGTGCCGTGGTAGGTCGTCTGTGCCCCACTGGCACTATCCACAAGCTGAGAACTCGATCTGAGCAAGCAATGCCACGGACACCGTCTCTGCGTCCTCCTTACCTTGACTCCGCGTGGTCCTGGATAACCGACGGGGCCCTGAGGACCCGGTGGACCCTGGGGTGAAAAAATGCAAACAGGAAAAATACACATCAAAAATCAGCATGAAGGTGCAGCAATGGAGTGTGTGGAAAACAAATGTCCCAGACATCTGGCTGTTTCAGATTGGGTGGAAATGGCCATTGGAAAACTGCACAAAATAGCACAGAGAGCTACAGGAATGTCACCTCAAGCAGGTGCACGGGGCTGAGCCAACGGCAAAGATGTGTATGAGAGGAAAAGAGGATGAGAAGAGTCAGGAGAGCAGCAAGTTGCCAGAAAAGGGATTTATACACAGTGTTGGATGATTTGTGTTTTGGACTACAGGAAAGAGAAAGTTCTCTGAGAAAGGAAGAACCTGGAATGATTTGGGTTGGAAGGGACCTTAAAGACCACCCAGTCCCACCCCCTGCCATGGTCAGGGACACCTTCCACTAGACCAGGTTGCTCCAAGCCTCATCCAGCCAACACTTCCTTGCTCTGCTGTCTCCCCACTTCCAAACCATCCTGGTTTGCAGTAACACAGCAAAGCTTGTGACAATAATGATCACAGAGAGGAGTTACTGCTTGAGGCACAAGCCCCAGGGAGATGTCTTTTGGCCTTAGCTCTGTGGGAGAGGAGATGCTCACAAAGCTCCTTTCTGGCACCAAAAGCTGCAAATCCCCACGGACACCACAAGCTGGCGATGGATACGGCGCCTGATACATGTCCTGCAAAATCTCTCCTCCCCACCCTCGCTGCCACGCTGTCTTATACCTGTGAATAAATCACATTCTTTATTGAACCCAGTTGGCTCTTATTCTGCTCAATTCCCTAACTAAACAAACACCCTTCCACTTCTCCCAGCCTGAGATGGACAATTTTTTCCAGCCAGACGGAGCCAACAGGTCCACCAGCATCCCAGACCTCGCACAAGTGTCGGCTGGAGGAGACCTGCAGCACCAGTGCTGCTCTGAGATCACTTCCCTGATGTTTGCTAAACGCCTCCCAGCACAGGGAACATCAGCACAAATGCTTATTGCCTTCTCCTATTCTGCAGAGGCCAATGCTTGAACTGTCAGCCTCGTGCGATGCCATCTGGACAAACGGCCGCGGGTTGTGCTCCGTGCAAGGCTCGAGCGGACGTCCATCAAACCGACTGCGCTCTCATCAAGGACTTTCGACAAATGTAATGTTTTTCAACTGAATGGGACACAGCGGGAATGCAGATGGTAAATCTCCCAGACAGACGGATGAAAGTGTAATTCAAGGGCTCTGCCCTCCAGCAATATTCTCAAATATATTGTTAAAGAGGGACTTTGAGGGGAAAAGGAAGAAAAAGGAAGACCAGGAATACAAAAAGTTATTTTCTGCGCTCTCTGTGCCACGACGAATATTTATTTGTGTCTGATTAAAAGAAGGCTTTCCTTCACAGTTTCAGTGTTCACATCTGCTGGGTTGTGGAGCACTGCTTGCCAGGAAAGCTGGGAGGAGTCGAGAAAAGACCAGCCCAAGCACCAGAAGCAACTCCCAAGCAGACGAAAGACGGGCTCAGCTTTCAAATTTCAAGAGAGTTTGCTCCTTAGCACCTCCACTGACCCACACACCCTGCCTGCCCAGCCATTCCCAGAACCCATGGAGATCTGTCTCCATCCAGCTACTGTGACCTTACCCTTAGAAGTGACAAGGATCTTGTTGACACCTACCTGACTCCCCTTCTCTCCGGGAGGACCTTCCTTGCCAGGATGACCCTAGTAACAAAAAAAGACAAAGAGAAGAGGGTTTAGTGCATATCTAACACTTCAGAAGCCAACAAGCTTGCTCAGGCAGCTATGATTTATTTGTAAGAGAGCCGCTGCTCTCCAGGAAGCTCTTCCTGATCCAAACAGGCCCCCTGAAGCCAACCTGCAAGAGTAAGCTTTCCCCAAAAGGGAGAGAGCACTGCATTTGGGTATTTGGTGGTATCTACCTGGTTATTTTACATTTTTACTTGTCACCAGCTTTTGGCAGAGGAGCACAAACCATTTTGCAATGTTCTTCGCACACTAGAACACCGCAGCGAGTTCAGCAGCAAACAGCATATAAATTGTGCAGATAGAAAAACAGATAAAATTAACTCCCTATGCTGGCAAACTTGTGAAGGTCACAAGATGCCCAGACTGGTCAGAGCCCCTCATTAATTTCCTAATTCCTAGAGTCCGTTACAAGATCTCATGACAAACACTCAGCTAACCTGCATCCCGTAGACGCCGGCTGGCTGGATGCTGGCCAGCATTCCTCTTGGGATTTGATGCTGAATAACTCAACATCCAAGAGAGTCCAACACATCCTCATTCACAGCCTTTAGAAGCCTTTTGCTGGGATTGCAGTCAGTAGAAAACAAAAGCGTGAATTGCTTCAGATAGAGCTTCAAGGATTAGAGAAAAATGGGGGAAAAAATCCATGAAAGTAGTTTTTAGTGTTGATTTTCGGAACCAAAAATGGGGCCAGGATGGAAGATGACTCTTTGGTCGGCAATATCTGTACAAAAGCAATAAGACCCTGCGGCGAGGGCACTTGCTGCACACCCAGGGACCTTTTCTTTTATAAAGATGATGAGAGCACATCCAGCTGCTCTAAAGCCACTAAGACCTTCTGCACTCAAAGGTTTCTTTACTTACAAACTCCTGACTAAATACACAAATCACTTCCTAGCAATGTAACAAGTAAAATCATGAGACTATTTTCCATCATCAGTCTTTGGAACAGGAATGTCAGCCAAGCCGGATTTCATAAAGCACCCTGGTTTGATAAAGAAACAAAATGACAGCTGTCATTTCTCCATCAACAAAACGTCGGAGAAAACGCAACCTGAATTTCTCCTGCGAGTTTAAACGGCACCATCAGGGCAGAAAGAGGGTCAGAGCTAACCGTGCTTGCCTTCAGGTCCTGGTATCTGCACCCCGGGGGAGGCAAAATGGAAGTGCAGCAAGGTTTCAAACTCCACACTAAACCATCACCATTTCCAAATTTTCTACGACTGAAAACTGATGAGCAGCTTGGTTGGCTTTTGCAGCGAGATGCTGTAGGCCCTCAGGGATTTTCAGATGTCTTCCAAGACCAACTTCTACAGAGAACACGGATGGGATTTTGTCCTTGGAAAGAGCAACCCATAAGCTTACAAACCTACAAACTGTAAACTACATGGCTACACGTGGCAAAGGACCTGTGTCCACGCAGACCCACACGCGCTCAAGCTCGGAGGTCTTACACAGCCTTCCATCTGCATAAAACCAGACCTGGCATCTTCTCCGGCTGAACTTCCCAGGAGGCTGCTGTAGGAATTTCACATCGAAAGCTACAGCCTTAGAGATGCTCTGGGCTTTGTTTTAGCTGCTCTGTTGACTCAGCTAACAATTGTATGAATGTTGGAAATGCCCTCCATAGGAACGATAATCCCAAGGTGGAAAATGTACATTTTCTTTTTTTGCCATACTCTGCATTTGCATTAGTGGAATATAACTATTTTACATTTGTCATTCGTAAAGCCAAATGCCTCTGAGGTGTGTAAAAATGAGATCAGGTTTAAAGGCCAAAGATTTTTAAGACCAATTTCCAGAGAAGGAGCAAATGATGTTTAAAGTAGGATTAGGAGGAAGCTGCACGAACACAACATCGACATGCAATTTCAACCTGTTCTTATCACCGTTCTGCAGCAGTGCCCAGCGGCCCCGAGCGAGATGAGGACCACCCCATGGCAGCGCTGCACTATGCACAACCACACGCACAGGAGCCCAGCCCGACCTCGGTGAGCGGCCAACCCACGTAATGCAGAGAGGAGAGACAGGACGAGGGAAAAGAGAGGCCCAAATCCATGGTGAGAAGTACCTAGGGCTGTGCTAAGCTTAGAGCAGGGCCAGGGCTTCTCAAACTCCCCTTCTACCCAGCCGAAACGTGGGCAGAGTGAGCCTGACCGTGCAGGCTCACGTACTTCACGGGCCCATGGTGCACCCCAGGGTGCAGGATCAGGCCCCGCAGCCCCAGTGCCAAGCAGAGCCCCAGAACAGGATGACTTACCGGAGGACCATCTGCACCAGGCATGCCAGGAAGACCAGGTTTGCCCAGCGGCCCCTAAAAACAAACAGAAAATCAACAGCTGCAATGGTCAGAGTCTTCAGAGCATCAGAGGATGGGACTTTTCAGACCCGTTTCTTGCTTTCTCTAGCTATGAAAGGCTGCAGAGAGGCGAGCCTGTCTGCTGTGACTTGTTGCAGCCCGCTTATTACTCTGGGCAGAGTCTTCCAGCATCCTAGGATGCTACAGCACAGTGCCAGCACCTCACAAAGACAGACAGGACATAGCAATGGGGTGTAGCTCAGCAGGAGACATGGGGACATGAAGCATCAAGCTTCTGTCATGACGGAAGGGCACGATGCTGAACATGTCTGAGCGTGAGCTGGAGGATATCAAACTCTGGGGATCACTGGACCAAGAAGTGCCCATTCTTTGCTGACAAATGGCAAGGTGATGAACTGGCAAAGGATGAGAGGAGCTGCCCCAACTGACTGTGCTTGCTGCTTCAACACCATTCAGTGATTACCTTTTTAATTAAGCAACCCCCTGATCTTGCACACCACCAAGGAGTGTCACTGCTGCTGCAAGTGCAACTCAGCTCCCAAACCAGAGAGCCCTCTACCTGGCAGAACTGCTAATGTGCTCCTTTGCAGGAGAATCATTGATAATTTGGGTCTACCCCACGCTGCCAACACAAGCTGGGGATTCTCCTGGGACGCATGCCATGTCCCTGCTCCACGGGAGCTGAGCAAACACCCGGAGAATTACTCCTCCGTAGCAAAAACTGTTCCCCTTGTTTAAATCCTGATGGTCCCAGGGCTGTCTGGGGGAACCCAAGGGCAGCACCTACCCCCCATCAACAGCAACAGGGCATCGGTGAGAGCTGGCACAGGTGGGCAGCAGGGAGGAGGCAGGGGATCTCGGCTGAGCGAGCCAAATCCACAGGCTCTTCCCATTACCATCCTGCTCAGACTTCCAGGCATTTAGCCCACAGAAAAAGAGAATTTTCAGCCCTCTCCTAATATTTTACCATAGGCTGCCTTCAAAATGTTTCTCTTAAGAGGGGAAATGAATGCAAATATTATGAATTAGAGGTAAACCGTGCTTTCTAGTCTCTCTTCTGTCTGGAATGAGAGGCATTAAACTTTCATAGGCACAGCTGCAAACAGATGTTGCATATGGGGCAAAGGAGCTGCTGAAGTAGCAAATGCATGTTAATGGCAACAGTTGTTTTAAGTCAGAGCTGCAGCATTTAAACGTACTTTCTCTCCTGGGGGACCGATCGCGCCTTGCGGACCTGGAAGACCCTGTGAAAAGAAAAAAAACAGAGGTCATTAAGGAACAAGTTATTCCTTCCAAATGCATTTTGGCAGTGCCTCAGCTGAGCATCATTCTAGCGCCTGCGACGGCTGGGGGTTTCCCCAGCTCCATTCATTCTCAGAATGTCTTGCGAGAGATGAAAAAATTGTGTTTTTGCACTGCTGCCTCCTCCTGAGAACTCCACCGCTCCATCGCGTGCAGCCAGGCTCATCCCCGGGATGGAAACAGAGATCGTCCGAGGGGCAAGACTTGCTGAGAG
Organism: Eurypyga helias; assembly: GCF_000690775.1. Taxonomy (NCBI): domain Eukaryota; kingdom Metazoa; phylum Chordata; class Aves; order Eurypygiformes; family Eurypygidae; genus Eurypyga; species Eurypyga helias. The sequence continues at coordinate 84,443 of NW_010253189.1, read as the reverse complement.
CCGTGGGGAAGGCTGACAGCAAGGCTTGGACATCTGTATTATCCATCTGGCTCCAGAGCAACTGGACTGTGGGATGCTAAAAGTCAGACATGAGCTACAAGATGTGACTAGGGCGAAGAGGCTGCTTGGACCTGGGTTTGGCTGTGCATCCCGGCAGCGAAAGCCAGGTGAGCACCAGGGGGATCTGAAATTGGGAGCGTTTTCAGGAAGATTTGGGGCCAGCGATGTATCATCAAGACAATTCCCAGCATATCTCCTTATCGCTGGTCCTGCCCCTGGCAGGAGAGTGAGGCTTGTTCAGAATTATCATTTCTGAGGAAAAGGAGTTTTTCTCTTACCTGAGCACCTGGGTTACCCTGCTGTCCCGGGGGACCTGGCTCGCCTTGAGGACCCTGCAAGGACGACAAGGGCAGAGCTTGAAGGCAGGAAAGATGAGAGCGGAGTCGGTGCCTCCTTGGGCACCGCAGCTCCTGCATCCCGCACAGCCCTGCACACTCTCAACACCCTCTCTAACCCGCTGATGGTAACCAAGAGCTCCTGGGAAAGGGAAACAACTTCTCTCTGCGGTGGGATAGGCATGGAAGAATTTATTTCAGGGCAAACTCACTTCTCTGCATGGACATGCAGCCCCAGTGAGCTGAGCAGGGCTTTAACCCAGCCTGGCTTTGCCTTGGCTCTTCCACAGGGAGCCCATTACATCCCATTAGTACAAAGTATGAGGTACATAAAGATTTTTTTTTTTTTCCTCCCCTCAGTTAAATGACTATATTTTGATATTCATTAGAACAACACACATCTCGATGAACATGTTTGATCTTTCACGGGGAAATAATGTGTAATTCCATCAGAAATTATAATAAATTAACATCCATTTGCTGTAGGAAGATACCCTCTGTGGTTTTCACAGGCTCTGATAGGAATCTAGACTAGGCTAAAAGCAATTAGCAAATCTAATTTAGATTACTTTTTACATTTCACTATATAATGTCTGAAGTGTCTGTGAAATTTGCAGTAAAAACTTACCACATTCCCCTTGGGACCTGTTTGTCCATCCATTCCAGCCACACCCTGAGAAAGGATTTTAAAAAACAGCACTAAGAAAATATCTGGTTATTTTGCACCACAAAAGCAGAGAAACTGCTGTAAGAAATAACAAAAAACCAGCAGGCCCTTTGGATCGTGTCAAAAAGCAACAATTTTCTAAAGCTGTTTGGTAAAGCAGCCAATCCCATGAATCCAGTTTACCCTTTAAAAAGTCATTTCAGTGTTTTCCCCACTGGTTTAACCTGCCTGGGAAGCAGAACCAGCACCAGGTCGAGCAAATCCTGGCTAAGCATCGCAGCTGATCGCCTCCGACAGCGAGCAGGAGCGGGGTAGCAAATGAAAAGAAAAACTGGACAAAAGACCTTCCTTGGGATGCGAATGCGTCACCAAAGCAGCGGGTGAAGCCAATGAGGCTGCACTGCCTCGTGCCAAAATGAGGATTTGACCATAAAACACAACTGGGGTCACACCCATCCTGAGCATCTTCATTAGAGGGGTAATGCGGTACCTGGTTAACTGGAGTTGTCCCACTGGGGGTGCCCCGATGGGGCAGTTTATCTGGGTGTAACGAGATGCTCGTGCAACAGGAGACAGTTTCGGAGCAGATCCTGAACGCTCATTAAATTTCTGCAGGACTAGGAGGTCAAAAAGCAAAGATGTCCTCAGAGCCCAGGAGGGGTTAAGGGCTTCACAACGCCCGCTGTTAAACGCTGACCCCTTTAAGCTCTAGCAGCAGCCTGGGTTTTGGTTTTTAAGCACTGGGACTTCAACGAGCTGCAGTGATTTACGGAGAGAGCCCCTGCATCAGCACTTCCAGCAGCACACGACAGATAAGGTGACTGTCTCCCGAATAAAAAACGTCACGTTCTTTCCTCGGCTTTCACCCGAAATATGAACAAACTGCTTTAAAGTCTCACCAGCCCTCAGGCAAAAGTTAATAGCAAAGCCACTGTGTTAATAACTCTCATTCTTGCCTTTCAGCCTGAGCAAGGCATTAATATTTACTCAGGTGGGCCAAATCTTGAGCTCCCGTAAATGGACGTGGCGCGACTGAAAATGGAGGAGAATATGGATTTTGAGCCATAAATTTTTTTGACTACTACATCTTTTCGCTGCACAGATGTACAAAATTATGCAGCTGTATTATCTGCTTGAACGTCTAATGGGGAGAGGGTATTTTGCCTGGAAAGCTCAGCTGCCTGCCTGAGGATGGCAGCAGCCCCAGGAACTTACCGGTGGCCCTGGGGGTCCCGGTGGCCCTTTAGGTCCCAGCAGTCCTCGGGGTCCCTGTTGGGGGAAATAAACAGGGTTAGCATTCCTGGTGCATGGATGGGGGTGAGCTCCTGCACGGCTGAGCATCGCTCTGCCCGGAGAAGCGTCGGGGCTGGTACGGCAATGACCTCGGTGGTTTTGCAGTAACAGCAGCTTTCTCGGTTTACAAACCTGTAAGACAAATCCTGTGCGCACATATCCTTGAATTACAAGGATAAATAATATAGGCAGAGGCATTTATTCTTTGGACTGGAAGAAGGCCCACTGAAAGCAACTTTTCTAAAATTAATTTAATCATACTCCTGGATTACTCTAATGCAAAACACTTTGCAGCCAAGTCATTCTAGCCGGGGACTATTATGAAGAATGACCGGATACCACTAATGGATCATTAGGAAGCATTTCAAAACCTCTCCAGATTTAATTTTTATCATTGACAAACTATACAACTCAGAAAGGCTGGAAAAGGGTTTCAACCTGCAGTATAAACGTACATTTTCACACGCATTTGGTTCTTAAACCTTAATCAGTCATGACTCCTGGTATCATGGTGTTTTCTTTCCATTTCTAGCTTTCTCACCAAATTAAACCTCGCATCATCTTCAGGGAAATTGGTAGGATTGGGGCATCAGGTTGAATAAGCAGACACATGGCAGGAGAACTGTATTTGTTTGCAAGGAAGCTTTGGCAAATCTCACCCCAGCACCTCCTCTACCCTGAGCCTTCAGTTGGATTTCTAGGAAAAGGAAAGGGCTGGGGTCTTGCGTGCACTCAGCTGCAGATCTGAAAGCTCACCTCTTAAAGGCAGGCCCTTTCTTAAATCAGGGAGCCTAGGGGAACTCGGGGTATTTAAAAGTTTAATGCTCATTCACTGTCACAGAGGAAAATCATTCCTGACTGTGATGGGCAGTTTTATCTGTCTGCCCAAATATTCTACATCCCTTTTTATGATGCAGAGAGGACAGAGGAATTAGACTGCAGGGGTTTTGATCCTGCAAAAACCACAGTTTGCAACAAAAACTGGATGCATCAACCAAGTGGGTCTGTGACCCAGACACCAAGACCTCCACGGGCCGCAGCCTTGCACCCTGCAGAAACTGCTTGTATCAACTGGCTATGAGGATTGGAAGAAAATGGGATGAAAATCAAATTTTGAAGTCCCATCACTGGTTTCAGTTACCATTACATTTGGAAAGACCCTCTATTGGCTCAGGGCAGAGAGAGAGACAAGTGTGCAGATTCAGGATGTAAATATTTATGATTAAAAGTTTCCTGTAATGCAATTTAAACCTTTACTCTGGTCATCACAGATATTTTTTACTCATGTTGCTGAAATAAACAAACTTCCCTGCACACATTATCATCATCTAAGTTCCTCTTTTGTTACCCTGTCACCTGAGCACATAAACATTTTTAAGAAGTTAATAACCCGTAAGTTATTGCTTAGACATGTGCTAAGGAGATAGCTGGGCTGATTAATCTTTCTCAGAAGTTAATCAGACATCTCGTCTATAATTTAGTTCCAGTGAGTCCGTAAATGCCAACCCTTCCCTTTCTCACATGAAGTGTGTCCAACAGTTCTCATCAATTACTCTCAGGCCATCACGCTGGGCCTTAGAACAACAACATAAGACCTTTTGAAAGCAAAGCTGATGGTAAATTATAGATGGTTAATGTTCTTTTCATAACAAAGGAAACGCATTTTGGATTAAATAAGCAGCCAACAACAGTACTACACACAGAAATCCACAGCCAGCCAGAAAGAGAGTTTAGTATTGCCAGTAAAGTAAAAAATACTTGGTATTGGGGGGAAAAAATGCTTTCAGGGTCTCAAACTGACAACCCAACTGTTTCTTTTCAGTGGGATACTCTATGAAAGCATTTTTTTGGGTTGGTCAAGAGATTTTTGTCCATCACCAGGAGCATCTCCTTTTAACCTTACTGCTACTGGAAATGCCATCCATCACTAGCCCTGGTTCAGCTGCTCAGGCGTAGGCAGCATGTGGAGGACCAAACACTGGCCAAATCCCACAGATTTAGGAAGTTTTGTGCACTGTGAACCGAATATTGACCCCACCGAAGTCCGGGCAAAAGTCCTCTTCATCTCACTCATGGGTTCACTCACGCTGCACAAAACTGAGCGTGCAGGCGAGAGAACTGCATGGCTAATTGCTGCCATTACCCACGCAAGAGCAGACAACACCTTTTCTCACTGGAGTTTGCTATGGATGCTCACAAAACCCGTATTTCACGTACGTTTACCATGCATAATTTCCACCCCAGCCTACTTACCCGAACTCTAAATAACACATTAGGAAGAAGGATCCATGCAGGAGAAGTATAAGACCAATCTAAGCTAAGCTTTACATTTACATGGGACACCCAAAACCCCGTTATCCTATCAAGACCTTGACCAAAGCAGTGCTGCTGCACATCAACACCGGAGGAGATACTCACAGGTTCTCCAGGTAAACCTCTGGGTCCAACTTCTCCATCATCTCCCTGCTCAGCAGCAAAGGCACAGAGAGCAGCAGCAAAAGAGACAGAACAAACCAGTTATATTGCAGTCACATCACAGGTGTTTCATTCTTGTTAAATAATAATCACACAGAAAACCAGCTTCCCTGGAGTAATAAAAGGGTAGCCGTGCATAAGGAAGACCTCATAAGCTTGGAGACTAATACTGCGTGTGCAGAATTTTCCGAGGATTAGAAATGCTGTAAGGCTACTTCATAATTCATGTCGATGTTTATAAAGATGGATTTTGCTAATATACAAGATATTGTAGAAACAATTCAGGGCATATGAGTCAATAACCGCAAGATTTAGTACCAAACTGAATGGCAAGCCAGCATGGGAGCGCTGCCTCGGGAACGTGATTTAGCCAAATTAGGGCTCCTCAGATAAAACAGAGGCAGCAAAGGGGTAATTCTCCAACCCTCCACTCCCATCTCCTGCTGATGCCACACCGATACTCCCACGAGTAGTAGATAGTGCATCCCCTGAGTTGCTTTTAAATCACCCCAAACCTGAGGCTCCCTCTCAGGAAATGAATCCCAGCAGCCAGCCCTTGTGAAGCCTTCCCTTCCGCTAATAAAGTCAATGCTCTTCTTCCCCGTGATGCCCTCCAAGCTTCTCTCCCCGCACACCTCGAATGACTTCTTTTTCTCTTTAGGGCTGAAGTTCTCCAGACTCTCATTCTTCCCCCGCAAGACACCGGTTTGCCCTTTTCAACTTCAGAGCACTTACAGTCACAATTAATTAATCCTCACAGCCTCATAGTGAGGAAGGTGTTATTATCTGTGCTTTACAGAGGAAACAAACAGCCAGAGGTGGAAAGAAAACATCGTGGAGGGGGATTAGAGCCTGGGAAATCCATACTCGCTCCTCCGATTAAACCACAGGCTCCTCACAGCTACGGAATTAGCATTTTCAATCTCTCCTCTTAAACCAGCCCTTGTAGACCTGCAACCGCTTAGTCTGAGTTTTGCTAAAGGCCTTTGACTATTGACTAAACAGTGCAGAAGGAGAAGTGAACAATTCAATCCCGGATTCCCACAGCTGTCCGGAATTTCTATTCCCCAAGTCTTGTTGCAATTTGCTGGATCTTAAAAGACCAGAAGGGGTAGTCTGCACGCCTTTTCTTGAATGTTTTTCTTGTGTTGGTTTTTTGTTCTTTTAACAAAAACTGAGTTTTCTGAACAGCTCTTTAAAGACCAATTCTTCTTTTCACTTTCATTCCCGTCCCCTTGCTCTGCTTCCCTCTCGCCAGGGCCACCCGCACCGTCCCCAGGACGCAGGGACGGGGTGCTGCCGCCCCGCAGCAGATGACGCACCAGCGCTGGCTGCTCCTGCCACGTCTCCGGCTGACATTGCATCTGCTTCTTGTTTACAGGAGTTAGTTACGAATTCAAAGGACCGTGGAATCCAGAGAGAGACTTACCCTCTCCCCATCCTCTCCGGGTGCCCCCGGGGGTCCGTGGGGGCCTGGCTCACCCTACAAAGGAAAGGCAGAAAAAGGTTCAGAGAAGGCAGACACGCTCTGGCAATGGAAAAGAGTGGGTAACATCGATAAACCAAGCACTGGGCTTGACTTCTCTGTCTGCACCATGTGCTGAAGGTACCCATACCCTCACTGTCTGAGTCTCCATGCGCTCGGAAGCAGCAGACATTCTCTACCTGCTCCAGCACTGACAGACCAATGTCTCCCAGGGGCTAGAGCTCACAGGATTTACTGGTGCACTTCAGCAGGGGTCGAGGAAGCGAGCAGGAGCTGTAGCTCCTTCAGGAGACCGACTCGAGCTCTGCACACAGTTACTGCTTTACCCAAGGCATGCTTTTCCATTTCTGGCTGATTAAGCATCTCTCTCAGGCACTGTCTTTCCTTTCCTGTGTAGCTTGTAATCACGATGCAATCTCCGCTGTTCAAACACTCCCCTGCTTTATAAAGCAATGGCTGCACTCTCTAGGGAGGGGAGGCACGAGCAGCCTGCCAAAATAACTGGCTTCTTGCATTTTTTCCCCTATTGTTTAATTACAAAGCAAAGAGAAGAAACCCATTAAAATTTTTGGCAATTTCCACCCACAATAGCACTGTCTAAAAGCAGGTTTCGCTCCTTGCTTTATTTTTTAGTCTGCATTTTATTAAGCCTTTCCCCCCGCCTTTCCAATTTTAAGCAGTCCCAGAAGGATCTTAGAGCTTCCCGGGATGTGAATGCTGATCCTGGGAGGGACGCCGTGACATCCCACATGCTCTCAGGGGACACTCTCACCCTCTCCTAATTGCACCACTGTGGCTCATCCCCAGCAATTGCTGCCCTCTTCCCAGCACCTCCCCCTTCCAAGGTTTTGTTACAGTGGCCAGAAGACAAGCGGAAGATAACTTACTCTATTTCCCTTCTCACCAGGCAAACCAGCCAAGCCATCAAACCCTCGGTCACCCTAAAAGAAAAATCAGTTTAGTGCACGTTTTCACCTGCTGTTGAATAACTTTCCAATTTATTTCCTTTCTGTGTCAAGGAGGGATTGATTTTCTCCCTCAGACATTCAGCCTTCACCTCCCATCAAGCCGGTGATGATTTCAAAGTTAGAGATTAAAAAAAAAAGAAAGTAACTCAAGTCATTTTACCTCCTGCCTCTTCCCCCAGCACCTACAGTTTTAAATGTTTTTCCATGTGGATTCAGAGCTTCTCATGATCAGATTCAGAGCATCTCCCTTCTGGACAGGTTCTTCTAATTACCTAGTTATTTTTATCCCATGGAGTTACAAATAGCCATCCACTAATGAGCAAACAGGACAACAGTATTCCCACATCTGCCAGCAAGTCCCCAAACACCACCCTGAGCTCTATTGCAGATCCACCCCATACACCCTTTGAACCCTCCTGGATGCTCCAAAAAAACAAATATATCTAGAAATAAATTCTGGAAAACTGTCTAAATGAAGTCAAGGGCAAAAGATGGATCTGTTTTGACCTAAAAAGAAATGCCAGCAGGTAGTAAATTTGGTGACTTCACACGGATGCTTAAGGGTGCTGCGAAAGGGGCATCTCCATGCTACCCTGCAAAGAGCAGCCTGCCCTGCTGACCCCAGGCTGAGCAGGCACAAAGCCACCTGTGAGACCAGGGACATAGAAGGGATATATAGCCCCACACTACTGATACTGGGAAGGCAAACCAAGGCACGGATGGCTCCCCAGAACACCACTCCTCTTACACATCTCCAGTAGCTCCTGTCACTGCTGTAAACACAGCTCTGGGCCAAACAGAGCTTTGGGCATCCTTCTGGGGAACATGATGCCAAACCCAAAATAATGAGGTTTGCGAAAAGGCCGGGTGCATCAATTTGTGCTTGGCACTGTGTTCAGACCATGCAAATGTCCCCTAAATGTGCTCCTCACATCCCCTGCCCAGGTCTGTGGATGCTCTCAAAGGAAACAGCCAACTCGGTGTGAAATTCAAGTGTGGGGAAGGAAAAGTAAAACCTCAATAGTGCTGAGAACAGGCAAGCAGCAGGAACCTGCCTTCCCAGGGCTTTCACCCGTGCCCACACAGCTCCGCCGGCTCGGTACCTGGAGAGCTCATGGTGAACCATGGCAAGCCACAACAGGGCTTCTCCTCCCCAAACCTGTGCCCTGCTGCACTCTGCTGTGCTCTGGGTGGAAATGGGGACAGGAATGCACAGGGACAGCCTTTTCCCAAAAGCCTCAACTCCTTAGGAAAGAGAGAAGACACGGGGGCGTTTGCAAATCGTGGGTGACACCGTCTCCCAATGCCCAGGGCAGAAGGCAGCGGGTACCACCCAGTCAATAGAAAAGTCTCATTTTCACTGTAGAGAGTTGAAGCCACTTGTGTTTTCACATTCTAGTGCTATGCAAAAATACTACCAGCTCCTCCCTTCCACAAATCCTTTACCTATTAAGCAAGGAAAGTCGATGGCACCTGAGCAGCTTGAAGCACACCTCAATCTGGCCAAGGTGCACCCAGGGTAACGGGCAGCTCTTTCCTCTTAGCACATCCTAGAGCATCACTCGCTCTTTCCTCACAGCAAATTTCCTTCTCTTTTCCAGCACTGCTCGTTACTCTGTTTTCTCTTCTTCCCAGGCATCTACCCCTCTGAGGGCAGTTGACGCTCATTAAAGCGTTTTACTGGATAAATGACTTGCAGTCTCCTGTCTCTGTATCAAAACCCCCCACCTATTCCAGCTTTAAGTATCTACATATTAAAGTACTTAAACCTTCTAATACGCGATTCCCTGAGCAAACTTTCTCTGCATTTAATTTCAGTGGAACAGCTTCTTTCTTGCTTGATAATACCAGCAGATCACAGCTGAATGAAGGGATTTTGTCTCAAATAAAAACACAAGGCATTAAAATTCCTCACCACGCCTTCAACATTTCCTCACCCGGTTAATAGGTATTTTTTTGGTAGTTACATTTTAGGATGCTTCCAACTGCTCATTCATGTTTGTTTTTCATAATTGGGATTCCAAAGTATTTGTTCTACAACTGCAGCCAAGGGAGCATATTTCATTCTTAAGAGGATCCAGCAATTTGAAAAAAGTTGCATGGAAAAATAAGGGAAAGAAAAAGATTAGATTGCTGTTCTGCCTTCTAGGTGTGTGTTTAATTTTCCCTCTCTCAAACGTGGAACCCACGCCTTCATATGAGTCGCTGGACAGTTTCAACCACCTCCTCCAAGCAAGGTGGGCTCCTTCTGTCCACGGTCCCTCAGCTCGTGCTTGCTAAAAAGCAGACGCAGGTTCCAACAGCACATTAATACGTGACGCTACCTTTGGTCCTGTCTGGCCTGGCATTCCCCGGGCACCGTCGCTGCCAGCTCGTCCCTGCAGCAGAGAAAAGCAAAGTCAAACACAAAGGGTAAGGCAGGACCGCAGAGACATCTGCTCTTCGGTCCGTGGCTGAGTGAAGTGTGATTTAAGTCGGAGCTCGCTGGCTGGGGAGCAGCTTCCCTTGGCGAGGGGAAAAACGCTGGTCTGGCTTAGGAGCAGCATCCCGGGCTCAGCCTGGTGCTAACAAGACAAATGGCAGTGAAGCCACTTCACTACATGGGACGCTGGGACATGGCCATTGATTTTAATTTGAAATAATTATCCTCCAACTCGTTTTAAGATATGCTAATGACGATGTCTGCCAGCTAAATTTTTTTTTTTTTTTTTTTTTTTGAAGAAAGCCAGAAGTGGGTCATACAAGAGACTTTCTTGTTTCTTCCTCTGGCAAGCTGAATCACAACGAGTCAGAGGATGGTGTAAAATAAAAATCAGCATCGGGGATGTCAAGAGAGCAAGTGAGCGCGATTTATACCAGCTCCAGAAACCCCCAGGGACTGGATCCTGCTCACGCATTACCGAGACTTGGGGCCTGCCCAAACCAGCCCAAAGCATTTATGCAGCTACAACCTCAACACCACAGAGCCAAAAAAAAACCCTGAGAAGAACGGGAATCGTGGACTTGCAGTTCTCCCCACGCTGCTCAGCTTTTAACTCCCATCCTCGTGTGTGTCTGTCCAGATGGATGGAGAGGTCCTGGACAAGCCACTGCCCGCCCGCTCTTGTGTAACACTCTCGTCACTCAAATTGTTTGGCAGCAGAAACAATTTTCAACAGAAATCGTAGTTACTGCAGTTGCCAGAGCAGCTCCCAGGACACTCACCCTGCGGCCTGGTTTTCCTGACGGACCGGGAGGGCCCTGGATGCCTCGTGGACCCTGCAAGGCATCAAGGAGAGAGGATGAAATGCCAATGGCGTGACAGATGGACCCTGTGCCTGCTGGCATCACAGCTCAGGCACTGCTGGGGCTTGTCAGGGTCACCAGCTATACAAAACGGGATGTGAATCCCTCAAGCAGAGCCCTGCTGTTCCAAATACACAGGAAAGGTTCAAAACTGAGCATCTCTGGACAGGAATTGCATGCGTTTATCCCTGAGGAAGCTACTGCCCTGCAAGCAGCTCCACATAGTGGAGATAAATCACTTCCCCCACCATTAGGAAATGGGAACTTTCACTTGGTTTACGGCTTGGAAGAACAATTTCCTGAGCATTAGCAAACTCCCCACACTCCAACCTATTTCGTATTTACAGGACTCCTCCACAGATGTCTTTGCAGCGAAGGACCACAACCTGCAGAATTTTACACTGTTGGCTTAAAATGATGTCTGTATTTGGATATTTGGAGGGACATTTACAGACACAAAACAGATGTTCCCACACCTTCCTACTTTCAGCTGGCACTGGATTACTGAATTGCTCCCTCATAACAGCCTCCAAAACAGGACTCCACGCTTTCACTTCCCCCAGACCCGCCGCGGTTGCCCAGTTTGCCCATACGCACCTGAGGTCCCATATCTCCAGCTTCTCCCTTTAGTCCTCCACTGCCTGGGGGTCCCTTTGGACAGAGAATATGATTGATTACATTTTTCCACACCAGAGCCAGAGGGAAGATTCATACCATGTTAGGAAAGAGCCATTCATGCAGGTAACCCAGAGCATCCTCAGAGCCAGCACCAGCTAGGTCTGCTCCATCGTTGCTTGCCCACTCACTTACCATGGGGCCCGGTCGCCCCGTCAGACCCATCGGACCCGCTGGTCCTCTCAGCGCCAGCTGCAACAGAAAGAGAAAACGTTGCTCAGCTGGTGTCTCTGCAACGGGACAAAGCCACCACGGCACCACCAGCCACATGTTCCCTCCAAGAGCCACGAATCCTTGGAGCAATGTCCATACCCTCAGTGAATTCACCCAAGAACATCCAACTTGCTGCCCCACCAACTCCTTCCTGCATCCAAAAACAGACAAATTCCCTGGATGATGGGATTTGGGTGCATGGGTCTGGGGAGAGGACATCTGGACCTACACCCAGCCTGCCTGTAGGCATCCTCCCCCTACGCCCACTCTGCACCGTGCACATGAAGCACAACCCAAATAGGTACGTACAGACACACCGTGAGCAGATGGAGGGGCGAGGAGTTGCCTGCATTTAACCAAACGAGAATCTGCCTCTACAGTCCCCTTGTTGTTCCATCATCACACACAGACACAATAAAATGGATGCTTTTGGCAATGAGTTATTGAAGATAAATATCAAAAACTGCCTGGACAGGCTATAGGGCTTTGCTCACATGTATTTGTGATCCCACTTCAGTTTAGGAGAAATTTATTTATGGTCCAGAGAGTTCAATTTTGGAGATATTTTTTCCTTTTTTTATTTTGTTACTATATAACATCCTACAAACAGAAAGACAATTCTATTTGCAACAGGGGGGCTTTTAGCTCAATAATTAAGAAGTCACGTAACCATGCATCAAGTCAGTAATTTCCATGGTGGGTAATGGGGCTGGTCCACACTCTATAACATCACCCGGACAATTTGTTCCCTCGTGACAATTCAAGAGAGTTGTAATTATCTGTGTACTCCAGTAATTAAAATCTACCCGTGATTGCACTTGGAATGGCATAAATATTGCACAAATGCTAGATTATGTGGCATCTTTTTACAACATCCCATTAAAAGGGAGCTGCTCTGAAACACTGCCGACTGGGACAGCGTTCGGTGCCTACTGAAAGCCAAATTTTAAGGCAATAAATCAACCTAATAATGCAATTAACAACAACAATAACAAGAAAAACCACTCCCCAAAAAGGAAAGAAAATATCCTCCCCCCCTGCAGGACTCCTTTTCTATTCCTGCCATATCCTTTCTTCCCACAGAGAAAAAAATATCATTTATTTCGCTTTCTGCTTTGGTATCAGGGTTTTCAGCTGAAATTTTCTCACAGTAGGTTGAAGCTAACCAAGAAATGGATTTTTTTTCCTTTATGGAAATAGTCAAGTTTTCATGCACAGCCCAAAAGTCACCCAGGATTTCTTGGTTTTTTAAATTTTTTCCCCCAAACTGAAAATTAAAACAAAAACAGAGAAAAAGGATATTGAGTGAGAGGAGGGAGGTTAGTTGGTTTTTTGCAACAGTCACAATTTTCAACAGGCAGAAAAAAAGAGAAAAAAACCCAGAAAGTGTGAGAAAGCTGATGCTTCTCATGAAAGAAAGGTTCATCTGGTCAAACCCCCTATTTCCCAGAAAAATGAAATGCTGATGGAAAAAACTGTAGGCAGCCTTGAAATTAAGACTGACAAGGTAACACCAGAAACATAAACCACCAATATTTTTCTCAGATTAAGGTTAATGGACAGGAAAATGCAAGGGCTGGTGGCATCAGGGCCCTGTACTCTACCTGAACATGTGTAAAATCAAACTCCTTTGTAAAAGGGGAGTTGGGTGGAACCAGAATACTGCAGCTAAGCCAAAATCCGCCTTATAAACCTAAAAGGGGCATGTGCCAGCCAGCTGTGCGGAGACCGCAATGGACTTTATTTCATTCAAGGGTGAAATAAATTGCTTTTTAGCCCATTTCAGCAGATCAGCCCAAAAAGTCTGCACTAAAGCAACAGCCAACAGCTCTGAGTGACAGACTGGCTGAGTCCCAACACACATCCCAGCTGCAGACAGATGTGAGCTTAGGACTCTTTGGAGCACAGCTATGCTCTGCCCTGGACGACTGCATTTGGCAGGGAGAGGAGCAATGGCCCCAGAGCTGTTCCCCTTGGCAAAATGTATCCCTAAACCAGCTTGTATTTCCCCCTGTGCTGCAAGGGTGTGCTTACAGCCCCTCCTGGGCAAGACTGGGGTAAGTATAACAGGAGGGCACTTGTGGGGTCCCCACACATTCCCTTCTGCTGTAATTGTGCCTCTTGCATCTTTGCTTTTAACGTATCAATGATCAAAGGTAAGGCTCATGCAAGCACTCATGGAAGGAAAGTTTCAAAGCTGTACTGGCTAGAAATTAAGTTTTGTTTTGAACAGATGAGTATGCAGCTTTATACACATCTAGCCAGGGAACAGGAGTCATACTGGGAATGTGCACAGCCAACCTCATTTCACCAGTGAGCCTACATAACAAACACTCCCAGGGATTATTTGATCATCAATCAATAAGGTCATCTGAGGGAAAAAAATGGTTTCATGGATATTCATGACGTATTTCCAAATAAATCTGTTAAAGGAAATTGCAGTCTGCCTGTTATGATTAGTGGAGCTGGGAACATCTTACATCTGTGAGAAGACATCTAATTATTACCATTTACTGGGGAAAAAAAAAGAAAGAAAACCCCATAAGCACTGCTGCCCATTAGCAAAAGGCCAAGTGATCCAGATGTCATCACCACAAACCACAGCAATTCCATCTCAGATGAGAGGCTATTGCTACCACCACCACCGCAGACGGTCTGTGGATGGAGACATCACCTCCAACACATCTATTCCAGTCCTTCTCCACTACCATGGGTACCTGCTGCAGGAGACATCCCCACCGCCCTCCCACTTACCCTGGCCTGCTGCAGGATGGCTTGGGCTTGGGCCTCCTGGGCTGAAACAAGAGGTCCTTTAGAGCCAGCATCTCCTCCTCCACTAAAGCGGAACTGACGGGAACAAGATAGAGAAAGCAGGTCACAGGGTTGCCGTCTCTCCACCCTCACACTCGCCCAACTCCTAAGCAAATCTGCTCAGCATTACTGACCCAACCCCATCACTCTCCTCCCAGACTGTCCCATTAAGCACGGGGCTCTCGGGTCACCCGGCTGACAGGCACAAGCTGACCGCTTCCCACGTCTGTAACCGCACGGCAAAATCTGCCAGTTCAAAGCAACACACAGTAAGAGGGATTGTAGGCTCTGAACTGTGAGGACCTCACACACCACTGTTGAAAACTAGTCCCCAGAGGGCTGACAGTCCCTGTGTGGATGCTGCTGGTCAGGAGACCCCAGAGATGGTTATTTGGCTGTTGTAGCTGCCACACTTGAGAAATGCAGCCTTTGTCCCATGGCGTGTGGCAGTGTGCTTCAAAGAGCAGAGCTTGGCCTATTGTTCAAGCCAGAACCCTTCACAAAGGATTTAAAAAAACCCCAAGCATTCATGTTTTAATTTCCTAAATTTTAAAGGGAATGAGTTTCATGGGTTTTTTCGGCCTCTTCCACCACCAACAGCTACTTTCCAGGACACACACCCTTCTCTTGCCTTAACTGCATGTGTCTTTGGGATTTTGCAAGGACTCTCCAGGTCGCAGAACCTACTTGGATGGCTCCTTCATCTCCATTTCCGCTCTGCATTTCGCTTGGTTGGTGCTAGGTATATGACTGCACGAACTTGGTGAGCAAATTCAAAGACATGCAGTTTATAGCCCTATGGTTGGTTACTGCAGGGGCCAACAAATGAGCTCCGTGTCGACCACTCGCCCCTAAGCACCCTGCCACAACCTACACAAGCACCACCCTAGATGACACCACTTGGAGTCCGTACCAGAGTGCTGCGGTTTTTCACTAAAGACACCTTCCCTTTGGTAACTAATCACCTGTTTTCAGCAGCTCGCTTCCTTACTGAGTTCTCACATGAAAGCAGACACAAAATAGAACCATTCTTTCAGCATCCCAGGATGAAGAAACCTGACT
>NW_010253189.1:66820-69082 GCF_000690775.1 Eurypyga helias | reverse complement strand
GTCCCTCCTAGCCCAATGAGGGAAAAAAAAAACCCAATGCAATATAACCCCTTGCCATCAAAAGAGACCAGTTAACTCAGGTGTTTACAATTTCGGCACCTGCTTTGAAGAATCTTTAGAGATTCCTCACCGTAGGAGGGTTCTCCCTGGAAACTGGGCCCTTGGAGGTGTCTCCGGTTGCTTCTTTATGACTTCACCCTCCAACACCATGCCCAGTCAGAAACACCTAAGTTTCTTCATCACTTCTGGAAAATTTAACCTAGCTGCCCTGTGCTTTTGACCAGCAAAATAGTTAACAGTGCTTTGCAACAAGTAAATTTACAAGGGGAACCATTCAGCTCCATCTTTTATACCAGGGAAAATGTGTCCTTGGTGTAAAAGAGATGAGAGACTTCTGCAAGAACAAGCAGTAGCAAAGCCAAGAAGCCCAACTCATTTAAATGCCTTTTTTAGTTATACTTGTACTTACAGGCAACATGAGCATCGTTCCTGGTGGTCCTGGTAAACCATCGGCTCCTGGAAGACCCGGGCGGCCAGGTGGTCCCTACAAGAGGAATAAATGAAAATAAACTTCTATAGCATCATTTTAATCCTGTCCATACACAAGTGGTCGCACCTGTAAAGGCATATATCACGATATAAAAGGTTCCCTAATTTGGCAGACGGGCATTGAGCACGTAGATATCCCAGTACTATGGCAAATTTTGTGGAAGCACATCTGAATGCGCACATGATTTTTCTTAATAATACCCTCTTCTTACATCCTGGCTCTCGTATTTCCAGGGTCTGCCACACAGACTTTTCGAGTGAGCAATAAAGTCTCTGCAATGTTCCAAGTCAATGGAATCAATGTTTAATTAGGTCTGTTAAAACCTATTAAAAAAAAGTACATGAAACTTCCTAACTCAGGTCAGTGAAATAGAAGTGTGGAAAGATAAATATATTTCCATACATGTTCAGTCATCTGGGTCTATCCATTTTTCTCTCTTCTGTATTTTTTTTTTTGTCCTATGAGGCTACTTCCATCTACAATGGAGCGATCCTGTCAGCAGCTGTAAATCAGCAAAACTCAGAGGATCTCAATGGAGCTGTGCTGATTAACATCACTTCAGTATCTTTAACTTGTACTAAAGAAACGAGTGTGCAGTAAAAGATCTATTGATGAAGCTATAAATAATCAAATATGGCCAATTTTCCTAAGACAGCCCATAGACTATTTGTATTCCCGACTGTGTAGTTGGCAGCAAGTTTAAGTTAACTCAAATTTGCACATCAATCCAGCAATCCTACATGCAAATGAGGATGACATCCAGCTACTCAATGTGCATGCCTAATTGCAAATTTCACACCAGCCTAAGGAGCTGAAGGCAAGGGTGACTTGATCACATCCCAGGGAGGCCAAGTGGAGCCCTGGTCCTCATTTCATGGCAAGACGAAGGAGACTGCCTGGCCAACAGCTCAAGCTTGAGGACTTGGAAACTCCCTTATTTAGTAAACACCAATAGTAAATCCATCTATGGAGAACCAAAGCTCTTGGAAGGGCAAGCAACAAACGTCTATGTGAGTTCTCACACTCTTCAACCCGCCTGAAGCCCTCCAGCCCACGCAGACACCGATCAAAAGTAAAAATGAAACCCTGCCACAAATCAGACGTATAAGGACATGCTACAGGGACATAGAAGAGTCAGACCTTGTCCCAGAAAGTCACACACTCAGCCTGCAAGGCAAAGGGAAGTGGATAAAGATGGGAAAAGGAGGATGGAAAGATAAATACGTAATAAAGTCCCTAAAAAACAGTATTAAAAACCACCAAAAAAACCAAAAAAAACCCCCAACCAACCAACCCAAACCATTTAATGTGTTATCCTTGCCCCACGGACTTCCAGTAAGATCTTAGCGCATCTCTTTGCATCTCTCACATTTCTTTATTCTCTCTTCTTCCCTTCCCTCTACGCCATGTTCAACTTAACATTTCCCTTGTCATCTCCCTCTTAAAAAAACCAATCCATAAACATGCAAAGCCAAACTTCCAAGCCCTAAATTAGAGCCCAGCAGCAGGGTGGGGGTGAAGTGCTGCCGCTCCTCCACCCTGCCCCAGCCAGCACACAGCTCCAGCACCACGATTACAGGGCAGAGCCGCTGCGGACCAGGAGCCGAGGTCTGCACCGCAACCGGCCCGGAATAACAACGCTTCTCCAGCGCTGCAGCAGACAGAGCTGCAGCCAGTGATTTATCAGCAAAAAAAAAAACAAACACCCCACC
>NW_010253189.1:64343-66736 GCF_000690775.1 Eurypyga helias | reverse complement strand
ACTTAGTCTGGCCGCCACCGGAGTCCCTGACTCTGCTGATGAGGTGCAGAGGGCAGTCCCATCTGCCGGAGCAGAAGCACAATAAATAATTTAGGCCAGAGTCATTTATATAATAAACTTTCTTCCTTCTCTCCCTCTGTTCTCCTTTAATTCCAGTCCTGCATATGATGGATCAGGAATGAGCTTGTTTATCTCCCTGCGCGTACTCTGCCTGACAAATGTTGATGCAATGCTTTTATACATTAACGCCCCTTTTTGTTCCAGGTTGGGTATGCAAGGTCTTCTCCTTGTGAAGTGGAAGTGGAGCAGTGGGGGGGGGGGCAACAGTATGGAGGAAAATCAAACCCATAAAGCACTTTGTAAATTTAAATTCATGAATGCCTTTAAGAAACGCATCACGCCAGACTCTGTTGGTGTAAATCTGTGTCACTCTCATTATGTAAATAGAGATTTGCTGATATATAGCAGCCAGGGATGGGGGCTTCAACTTTCGCTTGGTGCAGTGCTCTGAAATGCCACACTGAGCGCAAACACTAATGCAACATTTCAAGGGAACGTTCAAACTGAAACCTCGGTCTGTTAGTGCTCAGGCTGCTCGAGTAGCAGACGGTGACAGAGCGGTGCCCACAGCACTGAGCCTCAAAATTTGCTTTAAGTGTCTCTCTCTAGGATTATTTTTCTGCCATTTTCAGCCCTGGTCAGAAAGTTACGTAACAGAAGATTTTTCTTGCATATTTGGGGTCTTCTAATTAAGGCAGCACTTGCCATTGGATGGAAAAAAGGGCACCCTGTAAACATCAAGCCTTTCTGAACCCCAACAAGGGTTTTAGGGATCCTACTATGCTTCTGAGATGCCAACCTGTCCTCAGGGGGGATAAGTCCTTTGGGATGCAATGGCTGTACGGTCTCGGAAGATACAACTATTACTTTGTGAGCAGCCTTCCCCCAGAGGCATGCTGCTGAAGCCCAGAGCACCCCAGATTTCCCAACACGTGGTGGGGTGGGTGACAGAGCTGAGGTTTGCTCCAATGCTGCAGCTCATCTCATTCAAAGGAGCACATTTTCCCACTGTGTTCATTCCAGTCCATAGTACCCATGAAATAGCTCTCTGGTTTCCCAAGTGCCATATTTTCTTCTTCCCACTGCTCAAAGAAACCCGCCTAAGTCATCCTAAACCACCCTCCCCTCATCTGAGTCCTCCGAAACCTCCCACAAACAGGCTGCTCTGCAGCTTTGCCGGTGACGCAAGCGCTTCCTCGCACTGTAAAATAACTGGGATAAATGAACAAACTGACATGATGAATAAAACAGAGCTAAATGAGGTGTTGGCCAATATTAACATAGCTGAATATTGTCGGTATGTTAATTCAGTGCACCTGCCTGATTGCAAATAAAAAGTCTTTCTATCAGATGCAGGCGTAGGAAATGTTCCTCACTGTTCACATATAAGTGTCATGTAAATTCATGAGCTATGCTCAGGGTTAATAATAAACAAATTAAAAGAGGAGCTGCTCTAATTGAAAAGGAGTCTTTTAATACAGTTGCAGTCCCTGGCTCTGCAAGTTCATCACTTCTCTATGCACAGTATGTTGCATTACACTCTGTTCTGGACACTCAGAAAAGCAGGATGTGCCGTCTGTGCTAGAATGCAAATTACGCCTTTCATTTCAGGGTGTGCAGCAACATCATCAGGGACAGCCTGTCTGCTATTGGCTTTGCACAGCCATTCAAGAGGCGCCTGGCCAGCAAATGTCTCCATCTGCCTGGATAAATGGCAGAAATAGGCTCCCTCGTCACCAGGGACAGCATCCACCCTGCCAGGCCACTGAATTCTTTGGAGCTGAAGCAGCACATCAAGGGGAGGAGAGAAAGCTGGGCAACAGGTAGGACCCATGCAGGATGGAGGCCCACCAAGACCCTGATGAAGTCACACAGTTCTTTTGGCTAGTCCTAGACCGCTGCAAGATACAAACTGCTGCCTGGACCTTGCCCATCCTCTACGAAGTCTGACACCAAGGATGAAGAGCCAGAGTAGTGCAGGAGGCACCAGGACCGTGGTGTCTCAAGGGTTAAGCCAACCTCTCTGAGCAGTGGCCCTGGCTCCCGGCCACAGGCTGAGCCCACAGCTGCGTATTGACTTTCTGAGCTTGCAGGCACCAATCGATGGAGCACAGTCAGGGCCTCTCGTTCTCAATCATGTCACAACCACAAGAAACGTTATTACTGTTCCATCAAAAAACAATAAATACACCAGGAGTGTAAATGAGGTGGGGGTCTTTACAGCGGCGCTCGAGGAGGGATGTGGCCGCCGGACTCCAGCCAAGTCCCCAGGAACCAACAAGGCAACAAAGAGCCTTAATTTAAAAAGACACAACAAACCAGGGCCCAGGTTA
>NW_010253189.1:13031-64312 GCF_000690775.1 Eurypyga helias | reverse complement strand
GAATGCCCCAACATCCAAATAATATCCTTGAGTTCACCCCAAAAACCTCAGCAGACCCTTCCCAGTGCAGGCAGCAACGATTTTATTTCTCTCAGCAGTTATATTTTGCCACATGTCATCCGTCTGGGAGGTGAATAACAGAGGTTTGGAGTCAGCTGGTTGCTTCGTCCTCCAGCAGGCAGGAAAGCTGGGAACACCACCTCTCCTGCCTGTGCCCCCCAGGAAGGCAGCCAGGCTCTGGGGGGTCCCAAATCCACCCCCATGGGGTGGTAATTTGGAAGAGCACCAAACAGCAGCATGGCAGTTGCCCATCCCTCGCTTACTGCTGACAAGCAGGTGGGATGGAGAACCACCTTGACAGTTGGGAGAGGAATGAAGGGCAGTGCTCGGGAAGGACAAGGGGACATTGGAAAAGGCCTCTGCAAGTTAAGGCGCAGTGGCTCAGTCTCCACTTGATCTGTGCAAAGACATGGGCCAGGAAGGACTTCAGGAAAAAATAATCAGCCTAATTGGTGTTTTTATAATTTGATACATCCCCTCCTGGGTCCTGGTGTACAACCATGCTCGGTCACTTCCAGAGGTGCCTTGGCCAGTGTTGCTGTGCTCACAGCCAGGCCAGGAGTAAGAAGAAATAAAAACCAGAGGGTTTGATGCACACCCAATGGAGACCACTGAGGCAGCCATGGCAAACCTCTGGCACCACTCCAGGATTAAAAACAAAGCTAAGGCAAGATCCTTGGTAGTGCAGAGATCTTGTGCTGATCCTCTGCAATGGAGTGAATTCTCCCTCCTATTATTTCTGGGTCTTAGGTTATTCAATTAAGACAAAAAAAGGAAAAAAAACCCAAACCCAAAACACAAAACCAAAAAAAGAGATAAACAAGGGCACAATACAAATCATTAACAGCAGTCACAGCAATTAGCTGTGCTAAGACAGACATCAGAACAGCACAACACCCCTTATCTTCCCATTTAAACCTGGTCATCGGCTTTTCCCACCTTGTCTGGGCAGAATTCAACCAAAATCGACCAGAATAGGAATCCCTACTAGCACAGGGAGCTTGGGTCACCCCAGCTTATCCCTCCAGGGCTCCCAGAAGGCAAACGGGATGCGGTTCCTCATCTGGAAACCAGCCATTGAATAAATGGGTGATGCTGCCGTGCACATGAACCTGCCACGGCTGCCTTATCTTCCAGAAAAAGGTGCCTAGGACCTCAGCCCTCAGCCTAGGGAAGCGTTTGCTGATAACACTCCCTTCCGTGGAAAGGTGTTTTGCATTCGTCGGGTGACAGCACTGACAGCAGTGGGATGTTGTGTGTTCAGGTGCATCTCCTGTGACCTGTGCTGCTGTTGGTTTCGTCCCTCCCGTGATATCCAGTAGAAACTCCGGAAAAACAGACCTCCAACCAAGCCTGCCTTCAGGAACCCACCCGCAGGCACATTTTTTGCCCTTTTTGCTAAGGGGGCTGTCGGGATGGCTGAGGAGGCTGCACTGGGGCTGCTGGGAGCCCCATTACCCAGATAAAGCAGCAGTACACCAGAAGCTATTTTGAAAGCTTATTTGACTGCACTCAACATCAAGATGCACCAAGGCACTGAAATGGTGTCAGACTCCAAGCTCCGTTTGTTTTGCTCAGGCAAACCTGCCAAAATCAATGAATTACTCATGTATACCAGCAACAGTCATCTCATGTCCCCCGTGCCACCGCTGCACCAGCCTGCGGTCCCACACACCGCTCTGCTGGGCTGCATCCAGACAGGAACAGCTCTTCCCTTGCCAGCACAGCCCCAATTTTGGCACTCCATCACCCAAACCAGTATTGCTCAAGGACAATGCATGCACTCCTTTGATTTCAGATCCAAACTGGGCTGGTCTGGCAGAGAAGACTGATCCCACCTCAGCCTCTGTGCAGACCCAGAGCCTGTCTGTGCTATGGTGCATCTTCCACTAGATGTCAGGACAAAATTCTGGCTGAGTGCAAGGCTGGGAGCAACGTGCAGCCTGCTCCCCAGCTGCCCCAGCAGCTGCTCTCGGGTACCCACTTGCCTGGCTGCTTCTGCTGGGGAGGGGCAACAGGCTTGAACTGTGGGTGAACAAAAGCAAATGAGAGTGTATTGGTACAAGGGTCATTTCAGAGACTCAGCTCAGGCAGCAACGAGAGTGGGTTATAATTTTCAGCATTGCCAAGCACAAGGATTGCCACTGGAATGGTGCTCGTGCACCACTTACTGACCCGAGGCTCAAGTTCAGCAGCTCCCAGAAGTCAGGTCATTCCTGATCCCAAGTAAGGACTCAGCAATAACAAATAACTACACAACTCTGACCAAAGTGTAGTGCTAAACTACGGGGTTTGGTGTCACTGTCCGCAAAAGCTCTTGGGAGAAGCTGACATTAATGAGACACCCTGAAGCTGGAGGATTCCACAGGCAGCAGCTTACAAAGCAGTGGCTCCTAGGGACAAAACTGATTTAAAGTAGCATCAAAACCAAACATACAAAACAGAAGTTACTGCATTGCCAAAGCACATCAATCAGTCTCTAGTGCTCGCTGGTACAGACCGATAATCCACCTACGGAAAGGTGAGGTACTGCACAAGAGCCACCATCCCACCAGGAGCTGTCTGGGATGCAAAAGGAGGGAGGAAAGCCCAGCAGCAGAGGTGCTGGCATGACCCTGGGACCATCCTGGACCCAGACAAAACCAAACCCTGTACCAGGACTCAACACCAGATGAACGAGGACACAGAATCACCATTGAACTTCTTTTTACTGTGCTAACAGCCATTTTGTGTGTTTGCTTACCCCTGTTTTCCCAGTGCCCATACTGGAATGAGCAGCCACATGCCAAGGCGCAAACAGAGAGCGGAAGGTTTGTCAGTTTTACTCTTGTCTTTAACCTGGAGAAGGCTGCTTATTGCATCTGATGTGGCTATTCCCCATCCCTTGTGCCCCTGAATACAAAGGTGTGCCCTGTACCCTACCATAAGCTCCTTTGGGGCTGGCTCAGAGGACACTGCTATGGCAGGATATGCAGTATTTCAGGGCTCCAGTGATACACCACAGTCCCATTCTTCACACGCAAAACAACACAAGGCTTCAGCCAAAGAGGAGAAAAACATGGCTACTCACTCTCTCCCCAGGGTCTCCCATTAAGCCCACGGGTCCAGTTGGTCCTGGAGGTCCTGGAAGGCCCTAGCATAGAAAAGATCGAAAAAATATAAGCCACTAAAGGAAAATGCGTTATTATTTGTAACATATTTGTACAACGAGCAGGAAAAGAATTAGAGCTTTCTGTTTATTTTTGCACCAGAAAATCAACCCCGAAGCGCTCCGTACACATGCATAGCATATGGAAGCAATAGAGCCTGGGAACAGCTGTGTGCTGAGCCCTCCACGTGCATCCAGCACCCCGGAGCCGTGCGCATCCTTCTCTGCAAGATGTAGACAAAGTGCCACTTACTGCTGGGCCTTCGGGACCAGGGGGGCCTTCCACCAGCATACCCTAAGCAAGAGGAAGGAGAAAAAAAGGTGATTAGCAAGGCATATCCTCAAAGTCACTTTGACTGCAGGGCTGGAAGCCCAGTGTTTTATCTGTTCTTAAATATTTCAGGTCCTGCTGCTAGGTCTAGGCATCCCAAAGCTGAAGGTTTCCACTCTGGATAATATCTCCTGTCCCCCCACTGGCAGAGGCACAAAAATCACTGCCCACTGAAAAGACAAATATCGTCTATTCTAAATCACACAGGGCACGGCAAAACAGCCCTTTGCGCCAGCACCAGGCCCACCCTCGCCCCAGCGTCGGGTCACCATCCTAACCGCAATCCTTCTCCCTTACCCAGGCACAGAGCGAACCCTGGGGCACATCCAGCCCTGATGGTGCTAGAGTTCCTCACCAGGAAAAAGCTGTTTCTAGACACCAGCAGCTCAAAAAAAAGTTAATAATCAAATTGCAAGGTTGTTTTATTTAAAAAAAAAAAAAAAAGAGAGACTTTCCCAGCAGACTGCATGCTGTGATTTACTCTGTGTACCTAGGAAATCACTGTGTGGGCAAAATGGCAGAATAATGTTATTCCATTCCTTTTAATCTAAATATTTTGTCATAACTTTAAATCAGGTCTATCGTGTACTCAATAGAATTGAGCTTTATTTTCTTCCCCTCATGGGTATGTAAGAGAGGCAAGGAAAAAAAAGACTCCCAGTAAACACGGAAAATGCTTTCCAAAAGGCATCAGGATGATCTGCTGGGCTTGTCCCACAGTGAGCACTGGACCAGCAACTGTGACCCCAACAGCACCCAGGTTGAGCCAACGCAATCCCAGTGTCTGCCAGCTCATCGGTAGCAAGCAGGGACACTTCCACGGGATGAAAGCAGCCTGTAACAGCCTGTAGATAAAGCAGTTGGCTCATACGGGAGAATTCCAGAGGAAGCAAGTGCAGGGACTGGTCTTGGGTCACCCTTGGCTGGTCCTTCTGGGCTCAGGCTCTAGTGCTAAAAGCCTCGGCTGACCCCATGGCAGCCGCTACAGCAGACAGGGCTGAGCTGAACGAATCTGAAATGTCTAAAGGAAAATCCAAGCATTCCTACCCCAAAAGCCACAGTCTCTAAGCCCAGAGGAGCAAAACATGCTGTCAGGAGCCATCCCTGCTTCCATTAGCGGGATACATGTTTCTGCACCACTAATGCATGCCCAGCACTATTTTCTGTCTCTCCCAGTGTCCGTTCTGCTCATTACCACCTCGTTTAAAATCTGGCTTCCGCTTCATTTGGATGCGTTAGGGGAAATTTTCTGCTGCTGTCATCACAGAAGCAGCCCTCCTTCACCAGGAAAGAATTTAGGTCATGGGCTTTGCCCCGTGCCCATTTCGACAGCAGTTTCACTGTCTGCCATGGAGACATTGGTCTGTTCTGGGTGGGAATTAGGGGTGAACCCCACACAATATTCCTCCAATCCTCACTAAATATGAGTTATTTGCTGTTGGAGGCGACCAAGAAGAGGTGAGCTGTGCTGGCAGAGGTGTCCTATGAGAACGATGTCTGCTAAACTCCTTTTCAGACACACAACGAGGACATTGCACGGGAAACCCCAGAGGTCCCAGCAAACCTTTCCCCATACAGACACCCCAAGGTCACTCCTGAGAAGACCAATGATGGTACATTTTGGTGTGGCAGGCTCCAAAACAGAAACTAATAATTGCTCTGGGCTAGTGCGGAGTGCCGGGGCCTACACAGGTCTCCCCAGGAGATTTTTGGGGTGCTGGGTGCCGCAATATCATGGTCAGAGCAGGGGCAGTGCCGAGGCTCTGCTTCCCATGGGCAGCTGCAGAGCCTCAGGACCCTCCTCCACATGAGGGAAAGGGTCTGGGCTAATTAGCCTATTTACAATGCAAACATCCTTGGCATCTTCCTATATTTATCTGTTGGTTTATGTTGAGCTCTAGCTTTAGGGACATCTGGAGATTCTCCTGGGTAAGAAACCTCCACTGTTTATATGACTGCTCATCAACAGGAGCGATGGAAATGTGGGAGGGTTCTGGGACCAGGACCAGTAGGGGAATGCCACCAAGAGCGATCGCCTTCTGGGTAGCAAGCAAACCATGGATTTGGGACAGTCCCAGGGGAAAACTGTGTTGCTTCCACTCAATCAACACCCCATAATTGAAGATAACCTCACAGAAACCACCCAAAAGCTGGCTGAGACACACAAAGCTGCCATGCAAAGGCTGATCCAACCCTCCCCAAGGACAGGGACGAGCACCAGGGTCCCCCACGAAGGAGAGGGGCTTTGAGGAGGTGAAGGCAGCCTGGTGCCTCCAGAGGTGGGACGCAGGGGGGGTCCCAGCCACCCCCAGCTGCATCCCTCCTCTCCCTGCGCCTGTGCTGCCCGGCTGCCTCCAGCGAGCGTCAGCACCGAGCAAGGATTGAAGGGCAGGCGCTTGGAAGGAAAGGGAGAGAAAACCCAGCACAATCCGACTTCTGCCTTTGCTTCTTACTCCCCTTCTGCTGCAACTCCCAATTAAAAAAAAAAAAAAAAAAAAGGGTAAAGAGCGCAGCAAATCTGAATTTCTCTCTGCTGAAGAGGCACCGCACGGAGAGGGAAAAGGCGGCATTTGGTCTTGTTTACTTTCTGGCAAAAGCTATACGTGCTCCAGTGTTTTGAAACAGCGAAGGCGGCCAAATTCCTTCTGGATGATTAAACTTAACTATTTTGTTCGCTTTTGTAGCATTTTGGATTGGTTCTGGACAGGACAGGCTCGGTTTCATGCCGTCGTCTTTGTGGGGTTCAGCTGCCCCCCACCCTTCCCACTCCTCTGATGAGCAAATCGCTCACTCCTCCTTTTGTTTGCAGAGTGAGAGCGGGACCCAGAAAGGAAGAGAAGCATGGCAAGGTTGGAAATCCTTTTATAAGGCACTCATCCAGGCTTTTCGAGCCCTGTTTTTTTTTGCTTCTCCTTGGTTCCCCCCCGCCCTCCCCCCAGCTATCTGCAAAAGTGTCAGGCAAAGAAGGAAAGGAAGGAAGAATTAAAAGAAAAATAATGGCCTCCGAGTGATGGGAAGTGCCGCCGCGAGGCTGGGCGCCGCGCTGGCCCTCTGCCAAGGAAAATTAGGTTAATTGAGTTGCTGGTGTGCAGCGAGCGTGGGCTCGGCCCTTCGGGGGCGAGGCTCAGAGGAGGTGGTTGCAAGGACCCAAAGCCCCGTTTTTCCAGCCTGGGGAGGGGTATCTCGGCATCCCGACACACAGCAAGGGATAGACACATGGCCATCCCCACTTGCTCTGCTCAACGGGCACCTCTGAGCGAACACCAGCCATCCCCAGCGCTGGGGAGCAGCTCCATCCTCACCTAAGAGGATGCTCAGGCGGGTACCCACGTTTTTTTGCGGATTGCAAAGGGCACAGGGACTTTATAACCGTACTTTAGGAAGAAAGACAAGCTCAGAAACAGGGCAGAATCATAAAGAAAGAGTGCTGGGTTCCACTCCCGGGATGACACAGGGTTCTTCTCTACAAGGGGAAAGCTGGTGGGATCCTGGAGCAGGCACAGGAGCAAACCTCTCCCCTCCCGTAGCTGTGTGCAGGGAGAACCCTTTTATTTCCACAGAAATGAACCCATTAGTTGCACAATTAAAGCCGGCTCCAAGCCGCAAGTTCAGGTCAGGATACGACCTGGCCACCAACTGTGGGTGCTTGGGGGAGCGGGTTCGCTGCAGCCTCGGGGGCACTTCAAAACCTCTGGAGAAGACAGACATGCCCTCTGCTTAACGCTTCGGTTTTAAAAGGCCTAGGTTTGATTTTGGAAATTGAGAGATTTCATGGGAAATTTTGCACTTCCTTCATAATTTAGATTGCTTCTTGAAGTTAAAAAAAACCCCAAAACTTCACAGTATTTTGCATTCAAAGTTTTTAAATGAACCAAATAATTCTTCCATGGGAAATTTTCCTCCCAGCTGTACCACTGAGAGCTCCAACCCATACCAAAAATACCCTTTGTACCTTTATCCCTGGGGAAAAAAGGCAGCATCAGAGCCCCAGATGGTCCTTACCGGCTCAATAATCGCAGGCTCTCCCTTCTGTCCTTTCTCACCCCGTGGGCCACCGATCTGCAGCACACAAGGGAAACACAAAGCCAGAGAGTCAGAGAGGACATCGCCTGCATCAGCATCACCACTCCAAGCAGGAACTGGAGATCCTGGGACAACTTCTGCAACTGAAGGGCTATGATGGTCGTGGAGGAACGGGGCACCTCCTCCTCACCTGGTGCAGAACACGTGCTGCAGCTGGATGAATCCAAGCGAGACGCTTTCACTGGTTTTTGCATTGCTAACCTTTATGCTATAAATTATGGGAAGACAAACATTTTAAACTAGGCTTATCCTTGATGGAAAAATAACTCTCTTACCCCTTCGTAGATGGTGTCCTGGTTAGCAGGCATGCCTGGGCCAATATCAGGAGAGACTGTTCGGTCGTAATAGTTATCATAGTAATTCCCATCATATTCTTTTATTGTTTCCTCGGTGAAATCTTTATCCAGGTCGTCTCCTCCTTGAGCAGCCTGGAAACAAAACAGCAGCAGCATGACAGGCTGCAAATCTAAGTTGCACATGCTGGAAATATAAGGGGAAGACTGTGGTTTTTGAAAAGCAAGGATGCTCTATATTAATATTTGTAAATAAAAAGCACAAGAAAAGTTACACTTTGGAGTTTTAAGGTCTCCAGTGACCTCCAAGGGTCCTGTCCAAAGGCAGGATCTTTATGTCAAAGCATAACACCCTGGCCTTCCCTGGGATTTCTCTGTTGATCCCTGAAATAACACTAAGGAAAAGTTTGAGTGAGGAAAACAAAACACAGCACAAAGCAGCAGCTTGTGTCAGGGTACCCCACATAAGCTTAAAGAAAGAGGAAATGGAAGTTTCAAACTCCAAGCCCTACTTATCTCTCACAGCCTCAATATTGGAGACACTGGATTATTAAGCACAAGAAATCACACTTCCAGTCCCGTATTAAAATGCACATCAAAACCTCAACGTGTCATTGTGAGTACTCGATTACAGGAGGAATTGTGGAAAAATCCAAGTTCGTTCCTATTAAAAAATCCTGATCTTTTTAGTCTGGGATCCAAGTTGAGATTGTGCTTGTCCAAAAAGTAGAAACGTTTACTAATCTGATGCATTAAGCCCCGAATCCCTTTGGAATCCTTACAGGACCAGATGCTATGGACCAGCAGCAAGGACATCTAGACAAGTATCAGAATTTCCTTGCTGCTCTCCATACCCCTGTGCTTTCTGCAGCCTGGCAGGCAACAGCGTCCTGGCATCCTTTACTCTGGGCAGCCCTGGAAAGAAGAACATGTGCTGACGATATTTTTGTTTCTTTCTTTCCCATCCAGGTAATGACCAAAACGGTCCATAAATTGAACCATCTCCAGTACTTCCCAGGGAAATTATCTTCTCACTACTACGAATTCAAAATCGCTTGAATGCCACCACCACTTCCAGACCTTGTTTCTGTGCCAAAACTGCTCAGAACCCATAAGGATGTGCATCTGTGCCTAAATTCAAGAGGTTTTTAAGCAAGAATAAGCCTAGTGCTAAGGAAATCAGTGCTCTGCCACCCTACCTTCTTTTACCTCTGCAAATACCAACCGGTGTTTGCAGAAGTTATAGTTTGGCAGGTACTCAATTAGAAAACTTGGAAAAGTTAACGTTTTCATTTGTAATGGTCAAATGGAGCTAGTGCTATCCCATGTCTTTTATCCTGTTCAAAATCTCTTATCTAGGTTTGCACTTTGAAACGTTCAAACCTGCACGTCTCCCTATAAAGCTTTTGGGGATAACATACCATGCTTTCTTCAAAACGCATTTCATGAGATGAATGACAAAAATGTCGGGTTTGAGATTCTGATTAAGGTCCCCAAATCAATTTGCATGGAAAGATAGGATATTTTGAATAACTGGGCAGAGAAGGAGGAAAGTTCTCCATGCTGAGATTTGCAGGTGCTTTGTAGAAAAACCAAAACATAATCTCCTTAACAATGCTGTTAGCCTGGATCTGAAAACAGTCCGCAAAGAAAAGAGGAGGTCCAAAAAATCAGCATGCAAAATACCGCGACTCTCCTTTGCTGAGAACAGCTTCACTTAAATCAACTTTTCGCCTCCCCTTTTGAGTAGCAAGGCAGACGTGAAACCCTGGTATATGCATCTGGACACGTAAAGCAAACCGCCTGATGAATAGCAGGCAATTGAACAAAATATATTTGTCCCCAGCTCCTCTTGTTCACGGGAGTATTGCTGCCTACTAAATCTTGGAATCGCTTCACTGGCATTTATCACGGAGTTATTAGCCATCGTGAAACCCAAGCCCAGGGGAGTTCAGTGACGGCGCCTCCCTCCAACGCCTCTCACACAGGCTCGCAAAGTTTCACTTGTGTAAAACTACATCTCCTTTTAATTCCCACTGCTGGAATTAGAATCTTCCCCAAATACAGACAAGTGAACAGCAAGAGTGATGGACACATCCTGCTCTTGCAACAGGTCTGGGAAGGGATGCTGAGAATTCCCATCCTGCGCCAGACCAGCATTATCCTGTGTGACTGAGCGAGCTGGCGCCGCAGGGAGCTCGGGGAGCACTGATGTACGGTGGGGAGAGGTGGGATGGGACATTTCCATCCCTGTGCAACAGCGCAGGGGCTCCGGCCGCCTTCCCCACTGGAAACCTGGGACTGCTTGAAATTACGCCACGAGCACTATTTTTTTTCTCCCTAAACTATCCCAAACTACATTTTTTAAGAGCAAATAAACTTTTCCAACCACTTTAGTGGTCTATCTTTTTTACCCTGTTTCTAATAACAGGTATTAGGCAGGCAATTACACGTACGAGCTCCTGATCCTCCCTTCCACATCGCTCAAAGCAGCTCGCTCTGCTGCTGGACTGAGGGATCCCGTTTCCCCCAGAGTTCCGTGCTGCAGGCAGGGCCCTTAGCTCCCAACTCCGAGGTGTAAACCTGAAATCCGTATCGTGCTTGGGTGTTTGTCCCTCAGGCTGGCACTTTCTGGGAGTCTCCCCCATGTCACACCGCATTAGCCTTCGCCTGAGCGCACGGGAATCTCCTGCAGCCAGGCGGGTTGTGTCCTTGTCTCTGCTCATCAGCTACAAGATTCACTGGAGACATCTCCCACCCCGAGGCCATCCTACAGCCCCTCCCCACCTCAGCGCTGTCTCTTTCGGAGCTGCTGAGGGCGGACAGTTTGCCCTCTCCTTCCCCACGAGATGCTTTGCTAAGGCCAAGCTGAGATTTCCACACAGGAAAGCTTCACCCTGTGTTTCCCTACCTGAACTTTCCACCTATTTCCTGTTCCTCAAAACTAAAGTGGCCCTTGAGCCTCTTATTTCCTCTTTCATGTCTTTTTTTTTTTTTTGAGGTCACGCTGTCCAATCTATCTTTAATTCCTCTCTATTAGAAAGTTCAGGGCTGGCCAAAGATTTCTGGCTCATTGTCAGGAAACAGAAAAGTTTCCCATCCATGGGTTCCCTTCGGTTGGTGCTCGCTCCCCTCGATACGCTGGAGCCTTTTCTGTTTCTCTCTGTGTAGCATTCTGGGCTGCTCAACCTCCTCCCCTCCACCACATCTTTTATCCCCAGTTGGCTGGACTCGATCCCTGCCACGCCACCAGCCCCTGGCGCGGCTGGCTCCTCTCCTGCCTCACTCCAGCTGCTCAGCTCTTTGCTTGGACACCTTCCCTGACACCTTTTCATTCAAGCTTCCAGGTCTCCAAATATGTTGGCCAACTTCTGCTGGGTTTTTTTTTTTGGTTGGGTTTTTTTTTTTGCC
Source organism: Eurypyga helias (assembly GCF_000690775.1). NCBI lineage: Eukaryota > Metazoa > Chordata > Aves > Eurypygiformes > Eurypygidae > Eurypyga > Eurypyga helias. The sequence continues at coordinate 52,986 of NW_010253189.1, read as the reverse complement.
ACCCTCCAGCACCACCCAGAAAGCCTCGAGTTCTGGCAGTCCCACAACTAACTCATTCTTCTCCATTTGGGGAGGAACCACAAAACACTGCCAAATCCCATCCTACCTCCCAGGAAATGTTACCCCGCTATCAACTCCCCTTGCTGATGCTCCTGGATAACAAAGAATTTGCCTCGTCTAGCAGAGTTATGTCCTTGCATAGTGAGCGACACGACGATTTATCTCAGTCTCACCTAAGGATGAGACCAACGTTCACCAGTTTGAGCACCAATATAAAAAAGGCAAGAACTGGGGAAGGCTTGAGGCCAGAAGAGTCTCAAGCACAACATATTTCAGTCAAAGCATGTTAAAAGCGTGGGTACTAAAAACGTGGCTTCTTCAAGAGAAACATCAACTGTGGGATGTGGACTGAGCTCATCTTTGAGCAGATCTGTGCACAAAACGGAGGGGCTCTCTGAGTGAATGAAATCAAGGGTTTGTCCCAGTGTTGAAATGTTTTCTCTTAAAAATTGCAGCCTGAGAAATGTAAAGATGCTGTTCAGTGGGAATGACAAAATGAAAAATATTGATGTTCTCTATCAAATCAACATTTTAAGGATTTATATTAATAGCTTTGAAATAAAATGCTTTTACTGAGATTTAACACCAACCCTCACTCTTCTTTCTGTCAGACAAGCACTTCGTGCAGGGAAACGCAGATGTCAATATGAACAGATTTTTCCAGGGGAATAATCCTTAACCAAATTCTAAATATTTGTGTTCCCCACCCTAAAATATCTGGAGTGAAAATATTTTACAAGAAACTTCCTCTTCCAACAGCTGCCCAAACCACTTACAGATTTACTCTATGGATGATCCCATCTCCTTTGTTCTCAGGGCTATGAAATACCGGAATTAATTAAAATAAAAGTGAAAGGAAAACACATTCATTAAAATTACATCGGTCTCATTGTAGGTGATGACGGGACTCGTGGGGAGTTCAGCTTCCACGGCGTTTTCAGTGAGCCCGCCCTGGGGGTCTACTTCTTCGTTGTAGTTGACATCTTCATAGGGCAGCGGGGTGAAGTACTCCTCATTAATGGTTTCGTAATTGTACTCATCCACCAGCGGGTCATCCACCACAGCAGCTCCTTTCGTCTGCTTGTCAGGGTCCCCTCCATCAGGGGATGGCGTGGGGGCAGGATAGTCCTGTTGTAGAAATAAAATGCCACAGTCAGAGAACCAACAAGAAAATTCCGCATCATCCTCCCCCCCTCTCTAAAGGTGCCATTTATCAAACGTCTTTTCTGGGACCCCGCGTCGGTACCTGCTTGGTTTCGGGTCTCTCTCCAGCAGCCACCTCGCGAGTGCTGGGTTTGGTGGTGGGTGCTTCTGGCTTTACGGCTTCATCAACATCTTCGTAGTAGGGGTACTCATAGTAGTAGGTGTCACCTTCTCCCTCCCCATCAGTGTACTGCAAGGAGAAGGTGAGAAGCAGGAAATAAGCTGGCAGCACCTAGGCACGTTCCTGCCAGCTCTTTGAGACATTATTCCTGTCAGCGGGGCCGTGCCGTCATGCAGATGCACGCAGCAAAACCTTTCCCCTCCTGTTCATCAGCTTCTGCGAAACCTTCCCCAAGAGCCTGGCCTTGGGCAACGGCTGTGATTTGAGGAGGTTCCAAATCATTGCTCGGTCTTTTGGCACGTTCTCCCTTATCAGAGGGGATGGACCTACCCTGCAGCAACTCAGTCACCCACAATAAAGAAAAAACACTTTTTTGTTGTTGTTGTTTTTTAAACCTTGGATTGTTGAGACCTCCCAGGTCACACATCTGACATACTCAGAAAGGGGAAGAAAACCCTCGAATCACGCAGCCGCTCTGAGGAGCGGGAATGCTATTTTCACTCATCCAACTGCACTAATAGCATCCGTGTGACTTCCCATCCAGCCATGGCCCGCAGGCAGAAGGGCTCTGAAAACAAGAGATTTCAGGGTTTTCCACAAGGCGTCAGTCATTCTTCAAAATGAAACACAAACAAAACATTTGGTTACAGCCGGGCATGGCAAATTTCTACACCAGCCCATCGCTCTCACTGGCAGCAGACGCCGGCGCGTGGAAGAGTTATTCTTACACGGAGCAACACAGCCCTAAGACAAGCCAGCCCTTGTTGAACTGCTGGCTCTGAAAGGAGTTTTATTTCCCTACTACCACATATTTTGACCATACCGAAGTCTATTTTATTTTACTTATTTATTGTTTCTGCAGAAGCGCTGGCGGAGCGGTTACGGCACTTCCCCGGGGTGGGGCGGCTGTGCCCTGCCTGCGAGCATCGCTCTGCTCCCCAAAGCCCTGCCAAGGCTCCGCTTTTTAATTCAATCCCAAAGCTAAGTCAGAGCTGGCTGATGGCGTTACAGCTTTGCGGGAATTCGGCCGGCGCCGGCGGATCTGAGACCAGCAGAAAGCAAGAGAGCACAGACTGGGAAATCAGAGCAAGGGAGCAGCCAAGACCCAGCTGAGGATTCCAGATGCTTTAATTGCTGTGAGCTGAGCCTGAGACCTCTTAGAAATATGTACAATTCAGATCATGCTCTTCTGGAAATCAGCCACACCCAGGCATTTTTAATTGAGCAGCAGAAATAAAAAGGCATCCTGCCTCAGCCTTTTTTTCTTTTCTTTCATCAAAGAGCTGTGGCTAACTCTTGTAGAAAAAATATTGAGCACCGCAGCTTACACAGATGAGCTGGGAGCATTTCTGCCAAAATCAGATTCAAATGTCAAATACATGGGGAAAAAGGTTCCCCTCCTTTAACACCTGTTGATTCAAAGAATGTTGAAGAACTGCTTCATCTTTTTACAAGTTCAACAGTAAAACTTTAAATTTAGAAACAGGTGCCTGTTTTGGACAGGATTTGACCTGTCAGGGAAGGTCAGTATTTCACACTTGGTTCAAGTTGTCTCTCCTGCAAGTTTTTGAGCTCCAAATGAATATTCATTTCAGTCTCTGGAAATGGAAGGAACACGGAAAAGAAGGGAAACTCCGGAGGGCAAGTGCCAAGACCAGAACCTGCAAAGTCCTAAGTTTCAGCCCTTACAGATGAGCTGCAGGAAAGCTGAACAGGAGGAAGAAGCTGAGTGTATTTGCAACCGCATCACGGAGCTGGATGCTGCTGCCCCAAAAGCATCCCTGAACCCTGCAAGAGACTTACGTATTCATCCTGGTTGGGGTCCTGGGACTGGGGGGAGTCAGGGATGGCCGTGTCGCAGTCAGGGCTGTAGTGTTCACAGTAATCATGGGCTGCACGGGGGTCCGCCACAATCAGGAGCTGCTGGATGTCACCCTGCGAGGAAGGAAAGGCAGAGTGTCAGGGGATGGATGGGACACGTGGAGCCACCAGCCTGAAACCCAGGGGATAAACACCACCAAGAAACGGAAACCAAAACAGTTGGCAGGGCCACCTCCCTGACACAGGCATGTCACTGGAAAAGAGCCAGGTGAAAACCCTCCAGGTCAGGAGGTCACTTATCTTGGGCTGCTCCACAAGGTGTGAAGCCACTGTGCTTCACACACAGTCCCAAATGATAAGGGCATCTTGCAGAGAGGTCACCCAAATGTCTACGACACAATGGTGCTGACAGCCCCAGGCAAGGCAGGTGCAGTAAAAAGAGCTCTATACACCCCAAATGAGTGTCACAGAATCTTTGGAAAAGACCTTCCATCTGTTAACCCTAACACCAAGTCCACCTCTGCAACATGCCCCTAAGACCACACGCCTTTTAATTACCCCCAGGGACGGTGACTCCACCACCTCGATTCTCCACCCACAACAGTGCGTTGTGAGCATAAAGAGATGAGAAATGCATCTGATAATCAGAAAAAGAGAGAAGAGAGAGTGGGTTTGCAGTGGCTCATTGAAAACAAGGTGCAGATCAAGCTCATTAAGCACTGAGGCTGCTTAACGGACCGCTCGCTGCATAGCATGAGGCATGACGTAGCCACAGCCCCAAGGTCAGAGCAGAAATCACTCTTTAGTTTCCTGAAGAATCACCACACTGCTTGACTATAATGCCAAAAAAACAGTTTATTTAGTGGACAGTTACAAAGACTTTACTACTTGGATTAATAGAGTTGATGTTTTAATCAAGGGAATAAAAAGATTTAATAATAGAAAAATATGGCTAAGGCATCAGGGGAAAAAGAAGCATTACATTAAAACTGGGAGGATGATTTGGGCACAGTAATAGGAACCAGAAGCTCCGAACGGAGCCCAGCCAGACCACTCAACAGCCCCGTGGAAAACCAAAGGATATTTTCAAAATGATGGGCCAAATCTGCCTTCATGCATGCAAACTGTACACCGTCCAGCCATGAGTGCTGCTGTGTCCGTGGGAGCTCAGCCTCCCGTGAGCACATACCACCGACCTCACCAAAATAAGTGCTGTTTGCATTTTTGGCAGAGATCCACAGGGAAAGAAGGTTGCAGGGACCGTGTGGACCTGGCTACATCTTGCCCGGCTCCGAGCAGCAGCTTACGGCTGCCTGGGATTTCCCTCCTCGATCCCCAGGCCATCACGTCCATCTCTGCAGCAGCTCACCGTAACATCTGGGCGCCCTTCAGATGCTATGCATGCTACCTTAAAACTGAGCACTGCTTTGAGCTTATTACTCATTGTTTCCTGTGAATAACCTTTAGAAAATTAACAGAAATGTCTGCAAAGCAGTTTTCAATTTTCTATTTTGAGAAAGAGAAATAGGGAAAGGGAAGACTTCTTTTTTTCCTTTCTTCTTAAATAAATCCATAGAGCAGCTCTGTCATGACTGTTCTGGCTTTTTCTTTTTCAACATAACCACCAAAACCAGGGATGCAGCAATGGGAAAACAGAAAATGCCAAGTTTTGGTCTCGTAGAACATTTCCCACCAGCTCTGACAACATGACCGGCACGGGGAACTTGGGCGTGATGTGACCTAGAGGACATCGAGCCCTGAGCAGAGACTTGTAGGAGAGCTGGGGGTGTTATGGGGTCACTCGCACTACATATTATTGTCCCGCTCTTCAAAGGCAGTTGAAAAGAAGAAAACGGGCTGCCCCTTTGGAGGTCCTTCCAGTGGAAGATACCCAACCTGACCAAAGCAATTTGCTGATGATGTGAAGCTCCTTCCAGCTGCTATTTCTGCACACAGGACCTCACCCACCCCTGCTCCTCACTGACACCCGAGTTAAGCCATTTATGCCTTTCTCTCACTTAGGTGGTTAAAGCTCCCCAGTTTCCATAGGGTTACAGGGAGCGTCTGGCCCTGCCGGGATCCGCTGGAAAAAAACAGCGTCGGCCCCGGCGGGGATCAGATAAAAAAAACCAGCCATAAAAGCAGACTTGGTCCTTGTCTCCAAGAGGCAAGGAAAGAAGGCTGAAAGCTTTTTCTTCCTGATAAGGTTGGATTTACACCTCGAGGAGAACTGATAGTCTGCATCCTATAAGTGACCAGGACTATAACTGTGTTTCCTCGAGGAAAAGATAAAGCAAAGAAAGGCACGTTGGCTAAACACAGTGCAAAAGGTTAAGCAGAAGAGAATTTGGTAAAGCTGAGTTTGCTTTTAGTCTCAGCTGATGGCACCTCCAGCGCTATGCACAAGGAGAAATTCCAGCTTGATCCCAGCCTGCTTCTTGCAGCACAACAGCAGCTGAGCATCCCCTGGGTCAGACGGCTCAAGGCACTGGCAGCACCTTTCAGTACATGCAAAAACAACACCTACAAGTCTCTGAGCCACGGCAGAAGCCCCAACCTCAACACAGAAGGACAGTGTTGGCCCAGTGGTTGCTGCTGAGTGAGCAGGGGGGATGAACAAGGAAAGCTTCCTGCTAGTTCTGGGTCGAGAACCTGAGAAAATCAGGGCGTAACTGAATAAATTTGGTAAGTGAAGGGTGCCAGGAAAAAGCCTGAGCCGCATCAAACAGCTCCTTCAGAGCTCACCACGCTTCACGAGCATCATTCAGCATGCCTACTATTTTCCCATTTCCTGTTCAAACTCAATCAATCACCCTGCCCAGCAAAGTTCATCCTTTCCTTGTCATTCCAGCAGCAGCGTGCAAGCATGCAAAACCAGAAGGCAAACCAACGCACCCGATTCTGGAGGAATGAGAGCCCCAGGGAGCACCTGAGCTCGCATACGCTGACATGGATTGAGCAGCTCTGTGCTGGGGGAAGGAGAAGAGCTCACAGGGTTGCTAGACCATTCATCTTTGTTTCATTACCAGCAAGTGCACGGTACTGGAGGATACCCCGTGTTAACACTTGTAAAAAGCAGACAGGAGTAAAACCTTGTTAGCAAGATTCCCAGTCAACTGACCTCATCCCTCAGCGCAAAACAATAAAATGGGCTAATTTAGCCTGTAATAAAAAGCCCCACTATCTGAACTTTACAAAAGATGCACAAAGCTCTGCTGTCAAGAGCCCCATTTCTTTGATTTAAAAAGCCGACTTTAAATAGAGCGAGCCGTGCCGGGAGGTTCGCGAGCCTTTTGTGTCCTCTCAAGTGTGTTGCCGCTAATAAATTTCACCAAGAGATAGCTGCCCCCAGCCCCGGCGCGGGCTGACAAAGGCAGCAGCCAGCTCCGCTCCCTTTCCTCACTCCAGTGTCTATTTGTTTCACTGTTATGGTTACCCAAAACACCCAAGCTCCTCTCCTTCCTATGTCAGCATCTGCTTTCTTCAGCAAGAGCAGCGATAACGAAGATACCATTAATTTCCACACACACACACCCCAGCTACGGATTTTCCACAAAGCCTTTGCAAGAGAGAGAACTTACACTAAAAGAGTGGTTTAAAGACTTCACCAGCCACGTCGTTTATGTTTTTAAGATTTATTTTCAAGTAAAGAGGCATCGTAAGTCAGCAACGCACTGGTATGGCTTCGAAGGATAGGTCACCAGCACAGCGTCCTCCAGTCCCAGCCACCCATGCAGACAGTGGGTAAAGTCCTCTGCTGGCATGTAAGTTGGGTGCATCTGGGTACACAGGGCTCAAGAAAGAGCTCCAGTAACTGGGGTACTTCTCAGCATGCAGAGGCAAGCCACAGCTGCACTTTCCTGGTTTGACAAAAAATTTGAAGGAAAAAAAAAAAGGCCAATTTTTATCTGGAAATAACCAATATTTCATCCATCAGAAGACCCAGTTTTATAAAAAGGAGAATAAATCACATTTTGACCTTTAATCCTAGGGTTTCCCGTGAAGAGGATGAGGCAGGACAGCACATTCATGAAACTGATTGTGAATTGCAAGGCTTTTATTTGCTCCACCAAACAGATGTAAGTGCTAACTGTCAGGACCAGTAAGAATCTGACATTTATGGTAAAGCCATTTATGCCTGATGACTCATTTGCTTTATGGATTAAGTTCCATCAAGCCAGTTTAATTCGACTCCCCAGCCAGCTCCCAGACAAGACTGGAAAAGCTCTTCTGGTGCATTTTTTAACACTTATTCTATATGTGTGCAAAAATGTCACATCACTTCCAATGACATCAACTTCAGTAACTTGGAGAAATCACTGCGGTTCAACAAAACAAACAGCTGGCGAGGATAATCAGAGTGACTTCATCTGGCATTGGCAGCAGCTCCATAAATACTGGGATTCTTCGGGTCTCTCACTGCAACGCACTGACAATTAACTGGACTGTTGTTCTAGTGCATTACCCCAGAAGTCTCAGAGACTCTTAACATCTGTAAGAATAAATACTGCCCAATGTGCTTTTTTAAACTCCTACACTTAAACTGGATAACCACAGGCCCAGGATGTACAATTGTAACACACAAAAACATCTTTAAAAAATTATTGGAAGCAATTGGGATGTTGCCGAGTTTCATTATGACAAACGCACTGATTCCATAAATGCAAACCCAGTTGGGTGGCTTAAGAGTGGCAGAGGTTCAATGCAGCTCTATGAAGTGAAAGCTTAGAGATCCCAGCCACCAGCGAGCTTCCAAAAAACCTAATCCCTGTCTAGGAGACAGCCTGCCAGCCCTGAGATGTTCCACTTGATAAAACCTGTCAGCAGCACTGATCCATAGGCAGTGGCTCTCCACTGAAGACACAGAGGCTGCCCTGCACCAGGGCTCCAAGCAGCTCCTTGCCTGCACAGGTTGGAGTGAGGGTGGTTTTGAAGAAGTCAGGGAAGAAGGGAAGCAAGGAGTGACCCAGACCTCACCATGCCCCCAGATCCATCAGTGTAGCGAGACCCCAAGTCAGAGGGGCAATAACCACCCCGAGCATCAGTGCATCCTTTGTGGTGCTGGCATCATCCCAGAGTCCCTCAGTCAAACACAGCTGCTCCAGAAAAGCCGCCAAACTGCAGCAATGGGGTCAGACAAAGCCTCTTCACCCCCATCAGCCCCTGTACCTGTGTCCTGAGCCCCTCTCACTGCCCAACCACAGACAGGAGCGAGCTCACCAGGCACAGAAACTGGTATCTAAAGGGCATCCTTTGGGCTTCCAAGAATTTTGCATGACAAAATGGGAAGCCAATAATCAAAGGTCTGGCTCAAAAACGACCCAAAAAAAAAAAAAAAAGGGCTCAACTCACACAGTCATGAGTCAGCTACAAATACTTGGTGGTTTGGATAAATCCAACCCGGATGTTTGCTTCCCCATCCTGCGCAGAGGGGCTGCAGGAACGGACGGGGCAGCTTTGCTGCAAGACCTTTGCTATTTCCCCTCTCGGGCTCCGGTTACCACAAGAATGGCTCCCTCCGGGTTTTGGCACTCAGATAGGAACCTCTTCTGAGCCCTCTCTCGAAAAAACAGGTTTAATTAAGCAGCAAAGGGATAGATATTTCAATAGAACCAAATATGGCTTCAAGGAAAATCCTCCCAAAAGCTGATACTGGTTTCTCTTTCTCACCGCATCTCTGTCTGGGAGAGGAGGTACCCAAAGAAACCCTGCTCTCACGACACGTCAGCCTAGTCCTGCACGCCCTCCCCCAACACACACACAGTTAAGCTTTCTGATATTAAACTATTAAATATGCTTTCTGATATTAAACTTACAGAGCACAAACTGCAATAATTATTCAGACAACCCACATGCCTCTTTCTCTGACCACAGCAACAAGAAGCAAGCAAGCCCTTTGGCTCAAAGGTAATTAACCTCCCCGGTCATTTTCAACTTTTTTTATTTTATAATCCCAGGGAGGAACCCCATTTCCTAACACACGAGGATCCATTAACTCGCTGTCAGCCCTGGCTGCTGGCTTTGAAGGAGCAGTCCCTTCCTCTACACCTCTTCCCCTTTCCTCAACCCTCCGCTACGAGCAGTACTCAGCACCCAGCTCTGATGGATGGAGACACAGCCGGCCAATGTCACATCATGCTTCCTCCATCCATAACTGCTGGATCCTCGGATCAGCTGCTCCATTGCTCTTCCTTAGTAAAGGGGCTTTTCGAGCGAGGGGCTGTATTTCACACGTTCTCGCAGAGACTGCAGCACGCTGTCGATCTGTCGGTGGAATTATGAGCAGTTTAGCAAGGACTCCTTACTGGAATGGAAGGACAAGCGATTCTCTGAGAGAACAAAAGCCAGATGGCTTTGCTAATTTTGGAAAGCTCTCCTGAAGAAGCTGTCGCTCTGCCAATACCCAAATACCAGTCAAGGACTCAAGTCATTAGCAGAGCAGGAGACACTAATAGGAGGTTCATTTCCAGGCGGCTGCTCCCCCCGCAGCTCCGATAACCATGCAATGTAAATAACACCCTACCCTAATGTAAACACTCCCCGGCAGCGGCCACAGCCGCCGGCACACCACCGAGCACCCTCTGCGCTGGCCGGAGCAAACGCGAGGCCAGAGCTTATGCCAAAGTCTTTTTCTGTCGAAGTGACAATGCAGAGCTAATGCCCAAAGATAACATACACAGTATTCCTCAGGAGCATGGATTATTGACACAACAGCGCTTTATAGGCAACGGACAGACACTTCCACCGTTCCAGTTCCAACCCTCAACGGGTGATTTTCCTGCCTTTCCAAATGGCTGAGTTTCTCAGAGCCATTAATCATTGCTGACTTCTTCCTGCCACTTTCCCGAAATCCTCACCAAATCCTGACCACCCAGAGACCCTTTGCTTTCTCCAGTCCCATTTAGCATCTCTAAGGTTGTCCTTCCTTCAGCTCTCTGTACCCTGGTCCACTTAACCATCATGTCCTGCCCCAAGAGCTTCTCATGCAGGGACTAGCAATGCCCTGAAGAGAACAGAAAAGGGACAAGATGAAAAAACCTGACCAAGCTCAAATGGCCCTTTAATGATGGGGCAAGAGCCCAAGCCGAGCTCCAGACTCGCCACCCGGACCACACAGTCCCAACCACCCTGCACCAGCTTCCCCATCCCTTCACTGCCAACACTGATTCATCCCTGGGAACTTTGCCTAATTGAAACCTCCATCCTTTCAGAAGGGACATCTAATCACCAGTTTAAAGATCCCAAAAAGTTCTAGGGCTGCTTTATGCTTTGAGACAATTGTACTTCACCTTATTCAGCCTTGACCCTGGCTGACTGAAGGGCCGCAGGGCTCGGATGAAGCACTACGTGTGCATCGCTCAGCGGGTTACCCTGTGGCTCCTGCTGTAAGCTGTAAATGAGCATTGCTTCCAGGGGGTGACGTGTCTTTCCTAGCTAAAAGCCCATACCCAGACCTTGGAGGATGGATTTTGTTTGAAAACTTACCACATGGGTGGAAACCCCCAGATAAGACAAATTAGCAACCTGTCATATAATTGAGATCCAGGAACTTAGGGGAGACAGGGCGGAGAAAAGAAAAAACCCTTAAGAAAGAGGCAGCTTGGAAAACAGGTGGCGCTGGCAGAAGCACAGAAAGCATCAAATCCACAAACTATTTACTGCAAGGCTATCACAGCAATGAGTTCCTCCAGGGTCCTTGTTTCAGAGCTGGAAAAGCCACTGTGGAGACAGCCCAGCATCCCTCGGCAGGTCAGCCACATGCATCCCTCTGCATGGGGCAGGACCTGCAGAGCTGGGCTGAAGGAGATACAAATCTGCTGGTACCAAAGGGGATTTTCTCCAGTAAACAGGAAAATCTAAGCTAGAAAGAAAAACACACCCCACCAACAGAAAACACAAACAGAAAAAATATGACTGTAGAGATGGCCAACACAGCAGAAGCTGGACTGTGGTTTAAATCTCTTATCCTTACAACGCCAGCTGAGAGGCTCCTGCAGGAGCATCCCGGGTCAGGCAGAGCAGGAGGCAGCATCCGTCCCACGCACGTACCAGGGGACGCGTCCAGCTTTCCCTTGACTCATGTCTGGTGCTGCAAACCACCAGACATCGGCTGCGTGCTCCTCAGACTGCTCTGCAGAGCGGGCAAGTACCCGTAATAACTGCTGCAGCTAATTGCACAAGGGAGCAGGACCCACCCAGAGCAGAAATGACTCCTCAGCTCCTGTTTATCCTCACACCTTACAGCTCCGTGCAGGCAGCCTTACATCAGCCACTGCAAATGCCATGGCATCACCACCACGCACCGCAGCCCTTTGGAACAGAGTATTTGCAAGCTTTGATTTTCCCTTCCACTTCAAGCTCCCTGCTCCCCGCTAACCCAGGTCCGTCTTAAAACCGCTGCCATCCAACTGCTATCACCTTGTCAGCATTCCTCTGCTTTTGTGCGAGCACCAACACCGTAACTCTTTCGATGGGATGGGATGCCCAGGGCAAAGCAGCAGCCAAGTCGTAGACTGCAGGAAAAGAAAAGGCAGCCAAGATTCCTTAAAAAATAAAGCAAACACAAAGACCTGCTAAAAACACCCAAAGAGACAGATATCCTTAAATCAACAACTGTCATGCTCAGACACTCAGCTCCGCTGGCTGTTTTTATATATTTGTGTCTGAAACCACAATATCTGCTAGGATTTTTGGGTGTGAAACAGTTATGGACACGGAAAGCGGGATGTGGCTGAGCAGCTGGCTTCCCCTACGCTGCGGCCCCAGCCTGGAAGGACGGACGGACAGGGAGAGGGGCTGCACAGACTCGTGTGACAAAAGGCTGCTTTATATTCACCCCTCTACAGCCTGGCCAGGCACTGCAGTAACACAAGCAAAATTAATATGAGAGGTTTCTGGAGCTCTTTTGCAAAGAAGGGAAAAAATAACAGCACACCGTTCAGGTTTTTGAAGGAAGAAATAAAGAAAAGGAACTCCTGACAGTCCCATCTCTCTCCACCCCAATAAAGACAGGACATTATTCTCAAATTTCACTTCCCTATTGTGAAGTCAGTCTTTATATTTGCAAAATGAGCACTTCTAAAATGAGAGGTTTCTGGAGCTCTTTTGCAAAGAAGGGAAAAAATAACAGCACACCGTTCAGGTTTTTGAAGGAAGAAATAAAGAAAAGGAACTCCTGACAGTCCCATCTCTCTCCACCCCAATAAAGACAGGACATTATTCTCAAATTTCACTTCCCTATTGTGAAGTCAGTCTTTATATTTGCAAAATGAGCATTTCTAAACTTTTTCTTTTTTTAAATTGTGTGTTCTGGGCAGATGGTCTGACCCTCTTCCCTCCCCCCACCCCCCCAGCAGATTAGAAACATATGTGAAGAACAAGGAATCTAAACCACACGTTTTTATTAAACTGCGTGACTTCTAGTTCAAATTTCATCACATGGAAATAAACATTTTCTCTCTAAAGTAGCAGCTGCATGTTAGGTTACCCTAACAGATGTTTCATATATGTACACATGTGCATACACACATGCAGGTGCTCATACACGCATGTCCCATGCTTGCTGATAGACTTCATAGGTGTCAATGTGAGACCCACGTGGCTGAAGCCGATTCTGCAAATTTTTCTTTTAAAAACAACCTGCCTGTGCACACACGCACAGAGTTTAAAACAATTAAAGCTGCAAGTGTTCCAAAATTTCAGAAATACCAGATTTAAAAGATTCATCTAAAAGATTCTATGCTATCTAAGCGGGTATATTTAAGTGTGACCTCTATAGATGCAGATGTTAAGCGCTGCTAGCTTAAATGAGCTCCTCCACTGACAGTGAAAGGATCCAAATTTGGGTACTTTTGAAAGACACTGACTTCCTAATGACTTAGTTTCCACTTCGGGCATGGGGCACACACCCTGCTAAAGCCTGCCATATCCCTAGCAGCTTTCTTGAAGCCAGGGTTTAATCCTTATCCCCAGCCTCCTCCTGTGAAAAACAGCTCCCAGGGGACCTCTGGGCTGGAGGATGAAGAACCATGTCCATCTACAATGAGCAGCCTGCTGTGGCTATCCCAGCCAGCTGGGAACCATCCTCAGCTGACACATCTCTTGAGAAACCACTTACAGATCTCCTGCAGCAACACCTTCCCCAAGAACAGAAAACGGGACAGGAGCTGGAGTCCCTTGGCTCACAGGGACCAAGTCACCAGAGACCCCAGAGGTTCTCACAGCTGTGGGATGGAAACCTTGCAGTGCAATCTGTTCAGACCATGCTACAAACCAGGCTTGACTGGAAGAAATAACTCATTTGCTGGCTTATGTTTTGAGTTGCTGGCTGGGCAAAGGTGTTCCTTCTATTTCAGGGGAAGAGGGGAAAAAAAAAGGTAAAAAACCTGCCTGCAGAGAACCCTTCCAAAGTGACTCAGTTTTCTTTGGCTTCTCCAAAACTCCCATGAACATGGTAAATAGTCTGACTCTTTTCCTCTCTCCAGTTTTGACTGAAAAATAGGAAACCCGATTCTGAGAAGAGCTGGAATGAGGGAAAAGCAGGTTTAGACTCTGCATGCAAGGCCAGCTTGGCAGAAGGACTTGGCACACTTGCACCATCTCCTAGGGAATGTGCGAGATCTTAAGGTCAGACCCAGTGTAGGTCCTTAGCAGACCTGATCCGTGCACACTCTTGTGTGGGATGCCAAATGTTGCCTCCATTCAGCTGGGCAGAACCAGCTCTTGTATTTTTGCCAGTGCAAGGAGCTAAAGAGGAACTGGGTCTCTCCCTACAAGGATCCTAGAGGAAATATTTGGAGTAGGGCTGTTGTATGCACAGAGGGAAATACCTCCACCAAGGAAACAACCCAGCCTTCTGGCCACCTCTGTAATTACAAGTGCTAGCAACTAAATATTCATCTCATTATGTACATCAGAAACCACACAGTTATTTAATTTGAAGGTTCAAAGTAGCACATGAGGAAGCAGTCTCCTCTAATGAATTCATGAGGACAGCAATGCATTTTTTTGGCTGGTTTCCCCTGAAAGCAAGCCCTGTGTGATCTCCTTGTGCAGCCACAGGTGTGTCCGTCTTATCTCAATAACTCTTTAATCTGAGAGCTGATTTCAATCACTTCTGACAGAGGAAAAAGGCTCAAGATAATTAAACTCCTAGAAGTGTCACAGAAGCAGAGAGCTAGGTAAAAGAGGCATCGTGCACTTTCATTGTCTGAGGGGAGGCTTTGCAGCAAGTCCACGTCTGATCAGATAGAGGCATGCACAACAAACATCTCTTTAATGTTCCTACCATAAGAAAAGTTTAAGCAACCACAAGACAAATTAGGAATCTAGGCCTGACTAATCTCAAGGCATCTCTAAGATTCCCAGTTCCCACAGTAACTGGAAAAAGATGAGCTGCAGCACCACAAAATAAGCAGTTCTTGTATTTCTGCCTATACATGGAAAACACCCTTTTCTCCTCATTTTTCCATACCGAAGAAGAATGAAGGAGAAAACCAAGCCTCCCCAGGTCTCAGCTAGCCAGCTGCTCTGGCATGTCTCAGAGGAACATCACGGGACACGGCAGAGCCCAAAGGTTCATAGCTACCCGTCATCAGATGCCGGCCACGTTCAGGCTGGCATTGCCACCCAGGCAACTTTGGATGAGTTTTTACTCAAAGACAGCAGCTTATCCATCTGCACAACAGGCTTGTAATCATTACTGGCTCTCCAGCAAACACACCAGGATCAAACCCTTAGAGTTATTTTTCCCCCCCCCCATATGACCACACAGCAGCTTGTCACTGTGATTTCTGCCTTCAAACTCTTCATTTGGTAACTTAAAATGAGCATTTATGTCACACTCCATGCAAATTACAGCATTGATCCCTAAAAATAGAGGCCCCACAACCACTATGTAAAGACAGTGACAACAGAGCACATCTAGCCCAAATACAACCTTTATAGCATGCTCACTATAAGGCTGTTATTTTTTCTTCCCTCTCCAGATTACAAATGTTTAGCCAGGAATATTGTAAATCCATAGGACAGCTTTGAAAGGAATGCTTTTAAAAGCCACTCCAAAACTGCACTGCCATTTTACCCATCTTTAATAGATGCACCCAGCATCTGTCCACAGCATTAATACCACCAGCTGAGAGTGACTTCATAGCAGCTATCTGTTCAAAAACTCAAAAGGTATCTCCCATATCTATCCAGAATTTAAACTTTTTTCCCCCCCTTTAAGTTATTGTCTATTCTGAAGTGTTTGCAAAATAACGTGTGAATAACTCCAGAGAATTAGTTTTTCAAGCAGTTCCTTCTGACTGTTTTCCAACAGGAGCTGATTTGCCTCAGGTCTATTCACACGGTGTGGTTTTGTTCCCTAATTGAAGCATCAAGTCAGATTATGCCTCTGAACCCTTGCAAGCAGCAAATTAGACTATTAAAAAAAAAAAATCTCTTAATACCTGCTCAAGAAGTTTGCTTCCATGGATATGCTTAAGCAAGGGGCACCTGGCAATGGGATTTGACGACCTCTTGACAGCCAAGGAAAGAAATTTTCATGCAAGGATAAATAACAGGAGAATGTGACAAGGTGATGCTCTCCCCAACAACCACCGCAAGCACCCAGTGTGACAGCAGGGCTTGAGATCCCCCTGACCAGTGATACCAACCACAGGGACAATAACCCAGGAAAGTACCTGAAACCAAGACCCTCAGGGTGCTAATTGCTCCGGTGGTGCCCTGAGGCCTGGGTGAAGGGACCAGCGCAGGTTGGCATTGCCGGGACAACAGCCCCAGAGGCAGCATCCCACAAAATTCACCCAGACTGATAGCCTGCATATTGTGGGAAGCATTTACATAAAGGGAGGATAGTGTCAGCCTGACCTTCCACTGCCCAGTGTGGAAATTAAAAAAAAAAAAACACCACAAAAGCCCAGCCCAGGCCTCTGAGCATTGAATAGGAGAAGATGAATGGATGTCATTGTCTGTCATGGTCTGCCAGCCCTTTAACTAGCAGTTAATAAAGCTGAGAGGGAGAGAGAAGATGAAACAATGAGTAATTTTGAAATAACACCCTCATTTTGCATCCGGTGTATTCCAAATAACAGTGCCTTTCTGAAGCATACCCTCAATACCCTGCGCTCGATAGAACAAGCTCAAAAAAAGTTATTTTCTCCATTTTCCTCATAGCATTCATTAGGAATCACTGAAAGAAACCAAAGTCCTCATTTCCCCTTGTCCTCCGGTGCTCTCTCAGCACCAGGTAAGCTTAGAGCAGCCCAGCTCTCCCCCTCCAGTGCCACCACTTTCCAGGTCCCAACTGTTTTCACCCAAAGGCCACCCCCATGGCAGCAGAGCCAACACTCATGGCCTGAGCAGCCCCACAGCACGGCTGGTGTCCCCATCCACTGCCGAGGGTCGGCTCCGGGCAGTGCCCCGTTATCCAGGCTACGTTTCTCATACAAAAAGAAGGAAATTGCAGCGTTTTCCTTGGAGAGGAGATGCAGCCTGGAGTGGTGCAGGCAGTCTCTGAAAACTCCACGTAAATCCAAATTAGAGCCCGCAAGGCTGCCAAAGGCTGCCCAGCCTTCCCATTTTTTCTTGTGGTCACGCAGACCTGACCACATACTCAAATTCGCTATTTTCTTTACCATTTCATTTTGTGCTGTATTTCCCCCATCCAACACCATCTCCTGATGTCACTGCCTTACCAAGGGCTGATCACACTCTTCCAAGTTTCCCCTCTCCATCCAAATCAAATAATCCACTAATAACCGAGCTAAAGGGCTGACTTTTTTCCTATAGAAGTTATTTTTCAATGACATATGTGTGAACCATAAGGGATAGTTTAAAAACAGATTCTCCCTCATTACAAGCTGTGGCACAGCACATCGCAGCATTGCTCTTTTGTATCTTTCCCCTCCGCGCCGAACGATGCCGTTTCCTGGCTCCGGTTTCACGTTGATTTATTTCCCTTTCATCTATGGAAAATTAGGAACGAGATCAGCTTCTGCTGGCTGCGCCGCCCACACGAAGCTGGATACGCCAGCGTATTGTAAGGGGGACTCTCACAGTGGAAAATATGTAGTAAAGTGAAGCTCTTGGCTTAAGTTACACATTTGAAAGCTCGTTGTTGGAGCTGTGCTGAGCCAAAGTGGAGGCAGTTGCTCAGTTTTAACTCAACCCTGGGTAAACAGGGTCATGGTGTCTGCCTGGAAGGTGTTGGTCCCAATGAACCTGAAAAGCTTTGGGCTTCGTTCCCACCCCTGGCTACGATGGAGGTGTAGGGCGCGAAGGGAAAAAGAGGGTCCAGGGAAGGTGGCGAACAGGCTCAAGAGAGACCTGAGGAGCAACCAGTCTTGCTAGAGAAAAGGTGGAGGTGGCAGGAAAGAAATCCAGCTCAAGGTCTCCATCAAGCCGTGACCATCCACGGTGGGTAAAAAGCAGATGGCATTTCACAGTCCCGTCAGACAATTCACACCGCTGCTACAAAGGCAAGAAAAGCAACCAGAGGCAGCTCCCCTGTGGATTTCCCATCCTCTCCCCTCCTCATCCCCTGAACACTTCTCGAACTCCAGTACAAAACCCTAGGTAAGCCCTCAGACAGCCCCAAAGCTCATTTTTTAAAAGCCTCAGCCTCCCCCAGTCTGGGCTTATTTCCATTGCCAAAGGGTGTCTCTTTGCCTCCAGCAGCACATCAGGGCTTCTTGCTCCCATCCCACAACAGCTGGAGCTCTTCCAAGTACTAAGGTACCTAAAAGCTGCACACCCCTTGCTTTTACTCCTTTTTCCCCCCTCACAGCTGAATTAACCTGGAAGCTGAGCTGCCATTTTCTCAGCCCCACAGATGGGCTTTCCATCCCTCGATTGCCACAACCCCAAGGTCCACCCTGAGGTTTTATCCTCAGCCCTCTACACCGAGGTGGCTCAGGATCAAGAGTTCTGTATACACAGAGGCTTTTAATCAGGACTTGGAATGTTTTCTGCCCCAGGAGGTAAATACAGAACCCAGGTTTTATGGATTAAAGGGAATAGGGGAAAATAGACCTGGCTGCCAAAGTTATCTCAGGATATAAGTGGGATTACATGCTTAGCCATGGGGATATCTGCTGACACACTCAGAATTTAACTTAACACC
Source organism: Eurypyga helias (assembly GCF_000690775.1). Classification (NCBI taxonomy): domain Eukaryota; kingdom Metazoa; phylum Chordata; class Aves; order Eurypygiformes; family Eurypygidae; genus Eurypyga; species Eurypyga helias. Next base: position 34,657 of record NW_010253189.1, on the reverse strand, counting down.
GAATTTTGGTTGGGAAAGAATTTTCCTGCATTTGGCCAGCGACAACCACCAAGCCATGGAGCACTGAGCAGGACACATCTGCTGGGACCACCCGAGAAGGAAGATTTTGTACAGGTTCCTATTGCTATTTCCCACCATTGCTGCAAATATGGCCAAGTGCTGCTCAGGAAAGAGCTGAAAATGGATAGCTGAGCACATGTAGGAATAACAACTCTCAGACATATGACTTTCTCCCTCTTTCTACAGGAAACTGGACTGTCTCCTTCATTGATGTTCACACACCCCACACCTCCATGCTCCAAAGTATTTCTGCAATTAGGTTTCAATACTTATTGTCCATGAAAGATGAGGGTTTTTTTTTAATTCCTGTATGAGAAGCCCTGTGAAGCATCTCCCATCTCAAATTCAGCCTCAAAAAGTCTTGCATTTAAACACAAAACCCTGCATAGCTCCCACCACAAAGCTAATTGGACACTACCCGAGCTTTTCATCCCAAGAAAGGGAGCTGGTTTCATCCACCCTATGACCTGAAGAGCAGATGTGAAATTCAGCCCAGAAATGTGGTTATCTGAACAACATCCATTAAGGAACAGGAACGGACGCAGCGTGACCAGCACGGACAGCAGTAGCTGAGCATCACAGCTCAGATTTCGGTATTCTGAGCAGCAAGCTGGAAGAAGGTAAACATAATTTGCTGATAAATTTGCTTATGCAAGGCATCAAAGCCTCAGGAAAACCTTGCTATGTTTGCAGACATTCCAGAGGAGAGAACAGTGCACAAAAGTAATATTCACCACAGATTCTCTCATCTCCCTACACACTGCACTTCAGTGGCCAAAGCACTGTTTGTTCAAGCAGACTTGACCTCCTGAACCACAGCCAGTATGTGGCTACGTGTGGAGAACAATGAGCCCACGGTTAGAGACTTTTTTCCGTGTTCTTGGAGGGACTAGAAAACACACATACACACAAATACATAAATCCCATCCAATATTCTGCACAACTCATTAGGAATACCCTCTTCCAGCTCCCATCCCCAGGGTGATGTATTTATTGTGAACATATACATTCGATCCCACTCGGCTCTGCCGAAGTAGTACACCTGCACGCTGGGGATGTCTGGAGTGAGCTAGGATTTTCCTTTGGGCTTTGGCAAGCAGCCCAGCCTGCCTCAAAAAAAAACACACAGAAAGGCCTCACCATGTGTAAGGAACATGTGTTGCATTTGTTCATACCTAAGTAACAAGGGAATGGGTTGAACACAAAGTCAGCTAAGAGGCTCCTAGTTAGGATGGTCTTTTCTGTGCTGGGTTTACTCCATCCCCACTGCAAGGAGAGGCTATGTTCATAAAACCCTAGCCAGAGAAATGACGACTCCAAGCAGTGTCCCACAAAGGCAGGACAATAGCAATAAAGCCCTACATTTCAAAAAAACATCAGCTTGAGCACTGTCAGGTCAACAAGGACACAAGCCCACTGCCATGCCTGAGCAGCTTGCAGCAGAGCTCACCATCTTCTTCCTCAACACAGCGGCTTTCCCACAAGCCTGGCTCAAACAAGCCTGTACTCCCTATAACAGCTTGCTGCAACAATGGAAATCAAGATTTTTGTACGTAGAAGAGGATGTTTTCCTGTGCACAGGCTTCTGCTCAAGAAATTCGATTTAATACAAATAAGACCAATCGATGTGTCACCTTCCACACAGAACAAGGTTCCCAAAGTAGCAGGCAAGGGGAAACATGCACTGATTTGGGCTGGTGGCACACTACTGTTCTCTGCTCTCAATAATCACTTTTACATATTGCACAGTGATGCTGCCAACAAAGTTCAGCTGGAAACTTCTCCCCAACAGCATGAGTATTTGGCTTTTCCCCCATGCTCAAGCTGAAGAAAATCATCTTTCCCAAGCATGTCCATTTGCTCTCCTCTTCAGTGCTTTCTAATACAGCCCGGTCCCTCTGCAGTGCTTTTTCTGCCCCCAAAGCCCTGTCCTGCCTGCTCCCAGCAGACATCCATGTCCACAGCACCACTGGAAACCTTGGAATGCTGTCACTGGAGAGGAGCAGGTTTCCAGCATTACATCACCCCGTCTGGGCTCAGCAATCAGCCTTCTGCACCTCAGAGTTTCCACGGAAGAAACCAAGCCCCCTCCTCCTCCCTTCCGAGGGGGGAAGCAAGCTGGAGACGAAGCCATCAGCTGAAAGAGTAACTACACCCAACAGCATCCATCATGCGTAACAAGCTGCCACCTGCCAGCATTTACACACAAAAGCTCTGCCAGGTGAGCATCAGGAACCACCAGGCACAACTCTGCTCTCCAAACCCCACGATCCCTGTGCTGGATGGAAATTGTTTTGATGAGCTTTTCCCTCCAGACACCAGTTTTTCTTATTAGCAGTTTCAACTGGTTACCCCACACCACAGAAGGTGCCCCCGGGCCAGAGAAACAACCACCTGGCTGTTTTCTCCGTATCATGGTCCAAGGTGACAGCAGTGATGACAACCCTGCATGGTATCACTCAGCATCCTGCTCCCACTCAGCATCCTTGTCTGTGCCCTCCAAAATGGCAAAAGCTCACCCAAACCACCTAGCCTGCAGGAGCCCCAGTAAGACAACCATCAGATTTTACTGAGGGCTCAGTGTCCCGTACCCTCAGCATTCACCATACTTGACTAACATAAATTGTGAAGGAGGGACCCTGCAACGAGGAATTGCTCTTGGTTGGGTGCTTTTTCCCATTTACAGACAACACCATCCCATTGATGCTCTCAGGCTCGTGACCAGCAAGCAGGGCTCCCTGCAAGCTGCACTCCACCGGTACCACAGTGCTGCCGGCGCCCGAGATGTTTAGCCAGGTACCGCACAAATGGGGCTGCACAGTGAAGCATCAATTAAAAAGCTCTTACTTGGGATGACACCGAAAGGACTAAATCCCCTTTCTAGACTAACAGTACACACCAGCGCCGAGGCCAGGACAGGCAGCCAAGCCCACCGCTGTGACACACTGCCAGGATTCTTAGAAATCTGCTTTCTGCCCATCTCCTTCCATACTCAGTGCTTGTTTTCTCCTCTGCTGGACGCAGGGAAGATAAAGTGCTTTGAGTAACCACAACCCCAAGTAAGGTCAGTATGGCTTAAGGACCATCGACTCTAACTTAGTTTTAAATTCCAGCACACGCCGTATCTTCCTGAGTGCAAAGATCCACAGATGGGTTATTCACTTTAACTAATGGAGGTGCCTGAAACTCAAATCTGGATTCCCAGCAGTCGGAACCCCGTTTGACACAGCACTGGAAGTTAAAAGCAGCCCCCAACCCAGTAAGAGACATCCATTGCCTTGAAGGGAACCCTCAACAGCAGACAGTCAGCAATGAAACCCATGCTGGTCCTCCACCAGGACAGGGGCTTGACTGAACAAACTGCAAGCAGCGCGGCCGATGCTTAACTTGTCCAAATTAAAAGATAAATGACACACTGTGTAACTGTTCAACATCAATAAAAGCACTCTTGTGCTCTGTTTGAACAATAACACGCCTCCCTGCACGTTGTACGCCATCAGAGGCCTGAAGGCATTCGATACCAGCAAACTGCAATAATTATCTGTCTACGCCAATGCACAGTTTGAGTTTATGAAGTAGAATTTTCCACTAAAAAACCCCACAAAAAAATCAAAACTTAGAAATACTAAATACATGTATTTTGTAATCATGACTAATAAGGCTACATCATTACAGGCAACCCTGACCCAGTCACAAAGCTTGACTGCAGTCCAGATGGCTAAACAGCCAATTACCCAGCAAATCTAAATGAAAAACAAGAGTTTGAGCAAAGTGTATGCAAACAATTCATCTGCTGTTTCCACCCAAATCCTCACTTCCCTTGCTGGCACCTGACAGAGCACAGTCAGATGAAATAGCATCACTTCAGGATTCCAATGAAACCACCTGAAGCACAGACCAACTTCTACAAGCTGTTTTGCAATTCTTATTCTGGATGTGGTCCTGCCCCTCCCTCACTACAGACATGCTGATAAAACCAGATGACGTCCCTGAGCACCTGTGTAAGGCGATGCCGTGGGTGAGACCTTGCCAACCGAAGCCAAATATCACATTTGGGTTTTGATTAGACTGCATTGCTTGGACTCCAGCAACAAAAAATCCCACCATTAATTGCAAATCCATCCAGAGGAATAATCTGCAATAACTGTAGACATTTTCTAGGCAGCACTGCTTTCCTGGAAGAGCCTAGTTCTGTGATTTAATCCATATGTCTCAAGCGCACCATTTTTCTAAAGAGAATCCCTTTGAAAAAACAAAAAGTAGAAGAAATGACGAGAAAACCAGCAACTAAATGTAGAATTATTAGGAGACTGGGGAAAGCTACAGACATCTTCAATCAGAACCCTAACGTTGGCTCAGAGGGTTTTATTTTCCATCATCTCACACCATGGTATATGCTGCTGGTGTAAAACATCGACTCTTTGCACTCCCTGAAAGGCTCTACAGCAAAAGAGGTGAAATCAGATTTGGCAGGGCCAGGAAAGCAGGCAGCCAGAACTGTAAATTAGCTTCTTTCAGCAGTCTGCCGAGGTAAGGAAAAATACACAGGAGCATGTATCTGTGGCACATCTTAACGAAGAAATTCAAGTTAGTATAGAATGCTAATTAATTCTAAAAATGCTTTTTTTAAGGTTAACAAAAACTTTACAAGCACAAGCCCAGCCTCATTCCTTCCTGACCCTCTGGGCTAAGCCCAGGTCTTGCAGAACATGACAGGTTCAATGCCATGCTCATGAGAAGCCTCATTGAGCTCAGTGGAGCCATTCAGATGCTTCTGGTTTGAGGATATTAGGGACCTTGTTGCTTCTCCTGTAAACAAATAAATAAGCTTTCCCGTGTGCTGTTTACATTTGCACAAGAGCCTCCTGCAAACAGGAACAACAAAGACAGCCATGCCGAGGCAAGCTGAGGTCTAGATGGGAACCAGATTCACAGCTGAGGCTCTCACAGTACATCTGACCCACAAGCTAAGAGAGTCATCAAATATTGCAGAGCTACCACCAATCTGGCTTTCCCCAGAGCCCACCGTATTAGCACCATCCTACTGCGGTCAGACACAGGTTGACACGTTAACAGCAGATCAGTCTGCAAAAGGGGAGCCCCAAGCCTCTCCATCCTCAAACACCCAAAAATACCATGAGATGAGCCTAGATGTACAAGAACCCTATTTTCATTTGTACACCTTTTACTAAAGCAAAAGCTGTTGATCCAATTTTACAACCTCAGAGATGTCTGAGAAAAATAATATACAAAACCTTCACAAATAAGAGCACTTTCCAGAGCTGGAAATGCTACAGCCAAGAGCATGGGAAGGGAGAGAGAAAACCCTGACGACAGTGAAATGAAATCTGAGATTGTCAACCACAGTGATAATTGTTTTAAGTGTAAACAAGGCAGAAGATGAAAAGAGAATTGGCATTTCAACCCAAAAGCAACACAGCACCTGAACAGCCCCAATGTCTCGACTAAGAGCATTGAAGCATCTATTCCGCTTTGTCTTGTTGCGCCTTGAAACATTCAACAGCCCTAAGAGCACCTCTGGCATCTTGCCCAGGCTTTCTGGCTCACCCCAGCACAAATTGCTTTCCCTCCATTTCTGATGTCTTGATTTCACTAGTGGTCTTCAAAAACAAAGGAGGAAAGAGAATAAAAAGCACCATCCTTTCAGCATCATCCAAAGCCCAGCAGTGCACCACCTCTCATCCCACAACACGCTTCAGCATAAACTAACAGCAAACACTTTGTAAACCCCTCAGGGTTTCACTGCCTTGGCAGAACAGCATCCGCAGGTGTCAGAGACCCTCTCACTCTGCACCTTGCTTGGCAAGACCAGGGGAAAGCACTCGGGTTTACAGTACCAGCTAGACCGACGAGACAGAGTTATGGCACTCAGCTCAACAAATCAGCTCCTCTTGTCTCCAGAGGAGCCATCAGTAAAAGACGTAAACCTTAAAGAGCAACATACACAAGCACTGAGCTTTTGCCCTTATGGGAAATCTACACCAAGAGCAGACACTGCTCCAAAACATTATTCCTAGAGGGTCAAAACACCAGTGGCCTCCTGGGACAATCCTGCAAAATTTTAAATAGATGAACCAAAACTGATTTACCTCAAATATACTCAACTTGTTCCTAGGGTATCCTCAGCATTTTTAGTAAAACCTACTCTTTTTTTTAATCAATGTCTACATCACAATTTTAGCCATACCAGTGCTCACTCTGCCAGCCAGGTGCTGTACTTACTTTTATAAGCACAGCCACCTCACACACTAGACTCTTCCTGACAGATCAAAAGACAAACTGGGATTTCCAGCAGAAACATGGAAGATACCACATATCTAGGTATATGGCAAGGTCTGAATGGGTTTCATTTTGTTCATCAGCCCATCGCTGCAAAGTGCTTGGTCTATGAGTGACACTGAGTGGTACAACAGGGCTGGGGCACACACAACTGCAGAAATCAAACTTCTATAGAATACATGAGATGCTTCAAAACACCATTGCAAAGGGGTTAAATTCACCTAATCCAACCCAGAGATGGTAATGTTTACCTGCCACAGATTTTGTACAGTACTTTCCATGCATAAAGAACCTCCAGCTGTGAGTTATGGGATTTCACTGCTGTAACAGCCACTTCTAAGACTGAAGCACAGCACCAGCAGCCTTACTGAGCCAGACCTGACCTCTGCATCAACCCCCAACTGCTAAACCAGAGCCAGCTGAACTGCTTTTCCACCAGACCACCGCCACAGCAAGCGACAGGTTGGAAAAGCCAACCCATGGGGAGGTGCCATCCCCATGGTCCTGGGACATGGTGGTCAAGGGGATTAAGCGAGCTGCACGCTGTTTTGGCTAAACATGTCAAAGTCTTGCCAGGCTTTGGTGAGGGGTGGGAGAGAGACCACATTTGAGCTTGACTGCTCGCCCTGACAGAAGGAGCAAGACCCAGGGAGATGGGCATGGTCCCATGAACTCATCACCAAGTTGTGCATGGAGCAAAAATTCCTTGGCACAAGCATCTTCCAAGGATGATCTCAAATGAAAGCCCACAGCCACGGTTGATGGATACAACATGCAACAGAAGCATGTGCATAACAGCCAAGTAAACCCTCAACAGGCAAAGCATTGGGCTGACAAGCTCCCAGCTTGTTCTCGGCTCTTACACCAGGGATCAGCCCAAGCAAAGGCTGACAGGTCAGCCCTGGGATCCACATGCTGCTGCCAGAGATGGGCTCAACTTCCAGTTTCTTGTTATCCACACAGGACCCGATGGGAACCTGCACAAAAAGGTGAGTCCTGCAGTTGATTGAGGGCACTGAAAGGGTAGCTCCAACCACACATCTCTACAGAGCAGAGCCATCATATCATCAGGTTGTTTTGGAAAGTCCCCATGGGTTTCAGGCAGAAAATCATTTGCTTTCTGGGAAAGAGAATTTCCCAAACTTCATTCTCTCTATCCCTACGTCTAACCATTAGACTGTGCTAGGACTTTGTTTCTAATCTATGTTTTAAAAAAAAAAAAAGCACATCAAAAGAAACAGTTAATTCCCTTTAAAAAAATGAGATACATTCACATGTCTTCCAACTTCCTTCCAGTGCTGCCGTAGCCACAGGAACACTGCTTACCACAGCCTGCAAGCAGAGAGAAAGTGTTTACCCTGCACCATGGGCTATTTCTTTTCTCTTTCTCTCCTCTCTCCGCAAAATAGCCCTTTGCTGTCTCACAACAGCATCCTCTCAGTCCCAGCTTGAAGCCGGCTGCCACTTCCCAACCCCAGCGCGAGAGCCTGTCCTGACATTTGTAAACCTCTGTTTCGAACAACAGCTCAGCACAAAACGTAACTTGTATAACCTAGGCTCCAGGCTTGGCCCCTTTTCAAACCCAGCCAGCCTTCCCCCAGCCGTACAGAGAGATCCACACAGCCTCTGAACTAATTGAATTTTAATAAGAGGAAGTCGTTTTTCCACTGGAAGAATGTTGTGCTAGAGAAATATTTTGAAACTCCTCTATAATCTTTCCTGCCAGGCTTTTTCTGCAGCAGAGCACGAGTGAGGAATCCCCATCTGGGCGCTCGAACACAGCAGAGCTGCTTCGCTTGCGACCCCAGCTAGACCTGGAGCTTAAATAATTACAACTTTCAAAACAAAAAGTGTTTGGGGTTTTATTTGATTTCAGTCCTGACAAGGAGGATATGCATTCCCACTACTTCCAGCTCTTGCTGATTCATGCCAAGACACAGCCTGTCCAAGCCCTCCCCAACACCGCCTTCCATCCCACTCCCAGATAACTGGGTTGTTTTAATTTCCAGCAAAAGCGACAAATATGTCAGAGACAGGCAACCCCACGGGTGCAAAAGACACTGAGGAGCATCTTGCTAGCTGATGTTTGCAGAGCAGTTCCCTACAGCACAGCAGCAGCTTCATCTCATCATCCTGCATACAGTCTAGAAGCTATCAGCTTTCCAGGAATATGTAACCTTAACAGTTTACACCCATTTCCCATTGTTTTGAGCCACAATATTCCTGATACAGTTTCTGCTTAGGCTTGCACAAAGAAGAAAGGAGGGGCCAAAGGAAATTAAGTCGCTGAGATATGAAATTATAGTTCATTGCCTTCATGAAACCTATTAATTACATTCAGTTTAAAGCTCCTAGTATCTTGATTAGTGTGTGTATACACTGAAAACTGAGGCTGACAGAAGTAAAAAGGACAAATACCAGAACTAGGAGGGGGTTTTATATACATGCAAGTATGTAAGTTACAAGTATTATCAGTGCATATGTTTTAAGACAGGAAAAAAAACACCTCCTTGGGAATTGACCAGTTCTCAGTAAGTGCCTGATCTTGTCGCTGCATCTGGTACCCAGAACAGGCAACAGACTCCAACGGAAGGGAACACTTGCTCTGTTTTACCCCACCTCCCAGGATCAAGGGGGTTTCACAATACCCCCAGGGAAGTCCTTTTCAGCAAGGGAACTGAGGCCAGCTAATGGGAAGGGATAACAGTGGTGCTGGGAGAACACTGCCACCCAAAAGTGGGTGTTCCCTTGCCTGGCAGAGGAATCAGCAGTCCTAAAGCCAGGTGAGCACTAAAAGCCACCTGGGAACAGCTCAAGCTTCAGGACCAGTTATGAATACTGCGTTACTTTGCAAAATGAACTGAAGTGCAGGTTTGGATGTGATACCAAGTTCTTGAAGTGGACCTCCTAGATCCCTGGGTCCATCGGCTCCCTGGGAGAGTCTACCACGCTTGTAACAACTCCACTTATAATACAGCATCCAGTGCAACTGCTGAAGTTTTTGGCAGATCATCCAACACTTGCAAAAGATACTTCAGTGCCCATTAAACCCAGCTTTTACTTTCTATTTTAACTGTCAAAATTCTCAGGGAACAGCTATTAATTTACTACAGTTTAGAGATTCAGCCCTCACTCTGTAACTGGGATTTTGGCAGCAACGTTCAGTCCACGCATTCTTGCTCTGTTTACAGCAGGCCAGCTCCCAGATGTTGGTAATGTTAAACAGACTGGAACTTTCCTTCCGAGTGACAGCAAAATGCAGACAAGAGCTGGCTTCGCTACAACTCTAATTATCCACCAATAGATGTTCCCCATCCCTTTGCTGGGCTGGGGAGGCCCATGAGATCCAGCTCTTTCTCCACATAAACACAATAAAAGTAAGGAGATGGGTATCAGTAGGTTTTCGTTTACACTCCATTGCGCTGGCACCGATTTCAGGGAAGCTATTCTAGCTTGCAAGGAAAATCAGGGACAAGATTCTCATACGCATAGAAGCCTCAGAAGTGCAGCAGACCACAGAAATTGAGATTGCTCGGGAAACGCATATATTAAACTAGCTGCTGAACTATGGGAAGAACTTCTACCATATGTACCTTATCTATAAATAATCCTCAATCTCTTTGCATAAATCAGAGAAGCTCATGGGAACATTCCACCCATCATGATTTTGGTTTGCTTTTTAAAAGCAGTCACTGTGTGGGAGGTGACAGGGCTGCCAAACAAGCTGTCAAAGAGAGTCCCCTTATGTCATGGTGCAAGAAACCAAGAATCAATGGCCACCACATGGGAAAAAAGCAAATTCCTATAGCCCCAGAGTGAACTGAGACTTGCAAGGGAGCTGCTTTCCTCAGCCTTCATTTACTGCCCCTGCAACTTTATCTAAATCAGAACACAGGGATGAGTGAAAACTTCATGACTCCAACCCCATGCTAAATGACTTGAGAGAACAAGAGCTACAGACCTACAAATCCCAGTGCAGGGGCTGGTCTAGAACCCCAGCGAGGGTGCAAAACCAGAGAACCAGAGTAGCTCACCCCAACAGGTCATCTGGCCCACCGTTTTCATCATTACTAAGAAAGTATTTACCTAGTCAAAACTTAAGAATCCATACAACAGTGTTCTATTAAAAAAACCCAATACAAGTTCCAAAAATGAGCTGTAAATATCTCATCAACCAGAGCTCAGCTCATCATTCCTGTGGAACATCTCCAGAGCTGTTCATTGTCATGACTTACCTCAAAGACCTCCTCATCCAGTATCCTTGTTCCAAATACAATGATGCCATTGACGTCAATGATGGGATGGTCACTTCGGTCTAAGAACTTGGTTATCTTCTTTTTACAGTCCAAAATCAAGGTGACATTTTTCTTCTGCACACTGATAGCTATTCTGTGCCACCTGGAAGGACACAGTCCACAAACATGTTAAACATCCCTGGGCTTTCAAGAATAAGCAAATGTATAACAGCGAAGCTTCCAGAAGCTTGTGTTCTGCAAACCTTCATGCCAGCCACCATCTGCAAACACACAAAAATCATCCTTCAGCAGACCCTAAAGATTGTTTGAAATAGCAAGGCTGTATTAACAGATGATGCCATTCTCTTCTCATCCCTCCAAAACAGGTAGGAAAGTGCCAGTTCTGGCTTCAATAAGAGGCAGAGAAAAAAACCCACACTGATAACTCCCTCCTGGCTATCCCCTTTTTCCACCCTCCTTATGTCCTTAAAAATAGCCAGTATGGGTTTTGCAAGATAAACTGATTTCTAGAGGCTCTTTGCAGAAAGGGTCAGTGTCCCTATCCCCATAAGTTCCAGACAATTTGCACTGACTGATGTGATTCACACTTTAATATATGTGGTATTTATTCACCAAAGGACAAAGTTCAGGGCAGTAGTCAAAGGTGTGTATATACATTTATAGATACGTGACTCCTATTTTAGACAACGTTCAACATGCTGGTATTGATATAAACAATGTACTGTTTTTCCCTTTGTGCACAAAATTTCACTTACTTGCCATCTGCTAGGTTAATGCCTCTAAAGAGAGGATAGTCTTCTGGGCCTGGCTTTCCTGTATGGTCTTCATACAGGAATACAGGAGATCTACCCATCTCCACACCAATTTGCTGGATCCCTTGCTCATTGTAAATTGAGATCAAGAAGGACTGACCTCCTTTCTTCGCTTTTACAGTGGTTAGAATGGAGAAGTCCTCTGGGAATGGGGAAGCTGGAGTGGAAAAGCAAAGAGGTTAGTCAGGTTTTCTTGAAAATTAATCCCTACAGAAACAGTCTTGTTGTCTAATGACCCATGGGGAGACCACTGGTTTATCCCCTCCAGATGTGTGCACATCAGCAACCCTAAAAATTTATGTAAGGCAGCATCTCAGCTGCCAGGTGAAGAACTGGCTTTCTCCCAAAGCCTGTTGTGATACAGGACTGGGATGGGCTGCATCCCAAAACAGACCACCAGCAAAGGTAATGCAGAGTAGTATCCCCCAAGGGCTACCTGCTCGAACAGCACATTAAAAACCCAAGCACAGAACTAAGAATCTGAGGCTCATTTATGATCAGAAAGCCCTTTTCCAGCCCTTACTGCAATCTGTCACAGAGCCAAAAGCCGCCCTGCATCTGAACCTGCAAGCAAAGGATGGCAAAGGGTCTGCTGTTCTGGGATGAGACCATAGCACTGGAGAAACAGAGGTTATAGAAAAGCTGTTGGTTTAAAACAGTATTATTCGCACACAATCATTCCTTAGTGTGCTCTAGAGCTTTTTAGGAGACAAGGCAAAAAATTTTGTTTCGTATATCATGAGGTCCCCAAATTAAGTTGTCAGAGGGACAGAGGAAATTAAGCACCCCCTGCCAGTTAGGCACACGCAATATTGAAGCGTTTTATTTAAGACAGTAGGAACATTGCATCAGGTTTTGTCTATTGGAGACAAGAACAGAGCATTCTGTGGCTCTGGCCTTCGCAGTTGGAGCAGACAAAAAAATCTGAAAGCCTAAATAAATCTAGCAATCAGTAGAAAATGTGAATTTATCTCCATATAGAAAAGCACCTAATACATTTCCTAGCTTTTTTCCACTCAAGAAAGCAATCCTGTGTGATCTCAGGTGATTCCTGTCTGTAGTTTTGCAAGGCCTGGAGCAGGTATGGTCAGTGCAGAGGCAAGGCTCTGCGCAGGGGAAGGGTTAACACCCTGTAACGCTGCCCAAACGCCACTCAAGCTCTGAGTCTACATGGGCATCAAGTCACATCCCAGACAGGATACAACTCCTCGGTTGGGAGGAGTTGAACTGCCATTTGAACAGACTGGAAAGATGAGCCCAAACTGGAAGCCTGGATCCACATCCCAAGCAGGAAACATTAAAAAACATCAGAAGTTTTAGAAAAACAGCTTGATGAAATTACTGGAGATGGGACCTTCTGATCCAAAGGGCACCTACAGGGCATAACCTCTGCTGATGCTGCATTGCAGCAGCGAGACTTGCAGGGTATCTTTGCTTTAAGGTCCAGGCTTTCAAAAACAAGGATTGCATTGTACACCGCTGGGTATCTGCCTGGGAAATCTCAAACCCCAGCAGGGTAGAGCAGAGCGAGGCAGCCCCGCCATGGGCACGGCGGTGTGTGCGCGGGGGCTACCGACATGCGTGGCAGCCAGTGGCACGTAGGGAAGGGAATAACACAATGGGTCGTTTTCAAACTGCAGATCCGCAGGCATATAAATCACAAAAACCATCAAGCTCATTACCCAAAAGCTTCAAATACAGTTCCTTCACCCCTTTAGGCTTTTCTGAGATGGCATCCTGGGGCTGTATAAGGGATTTTGACCCAGGGAGGGGACTGGGAATATGGGAGTGGGAAATTCTTCCAACCACAGCAAAGCTAGCAAGTTCAAATGCAAAAGGGCTCTGAGCTCTCTCTTCTCATCTTCTGCCTGGGAGTTGCCTTAACTTTTATGAACAAACCAGCATTTCAAGTGCATCTAGCTGCCTAGCACAAGGCTACACCACCAGGCAGTGGAGAGGCAGGACCAGGCTGGGCTGCATCAAGCAGTGCTACACAGAGGACATGGAGGGGGAGATCTAAGGACACCTACAGAGACACACACTGTTTGCACCAAGTTAATATCCCTCACCTTAGTTAAATAACATTTGGAAAGAAGCATGAAGCAGTGTTCTGAATAGAGGACTCACAGTCAGTAATTAAATGCCATGATTATAGCCCGATTTCCCCCTAGGACACAGACCCAGAGTTGGCAGAGACAGGCATCTGATTATTGTGCCTCCCATAGGATGCACTGAGCTTTATCTCCCTCCTGCTGTATACAAATCCTCCTGTAGTGCTGAATCAAGACCATACGCCTTCCTGGTTCCAATTACAGGCTACGGTTTTGGGCCTTTTATGTAAAATAGTTCATGTCCAAAATTTCATTATGAATCCACAATACAGTACCTTTCAGCTTGGACAAGCTGCCAACTCATTAAAAAGCTGCTTTTAATTTTTTTTTTCATTATTATTAAAATGTCTCCATGGTGATGCGAGTTTCTCAACCCAAATAACCATAATGGATGAATTATAGCTGACATTACTCTGTTACTGCTCTGCTGTCCTGGCAAAATAACAATGCCTTCACTGTCACAGCTAGGAGTGACCCAGGCTATTGAATGATGTATGAAAACACATCCACACAGCAATACTAATAAATACATCATAATAAATATACGAAGCACATAGAAATTGACCCAGATCTCCATAAAGACAATGGAGACAACCCCCCAACAACAGGTTTGGGATTAAGACCTTATGTTCAATTCACTTCTTCAAATGAGCTCACGCTGAGAGATGTTACATATCCATCTCTTCACTTAACAGCACCGCATCGATGCTGAATTTGGCTCAGCATTGCCCTTTTAACCCAGGGCCAAGTCCTTTCAAATTCACTACATGCAACCTTCTGCAAGATAGCAAAGGGTTCAAACCCCAGTTCTGCAGATGGATCCATGGAAAGAGCCAAAGAGGTCCAGGGTGGGCACAGACCTCTCCACCCCACACAGCTCCCCACGCACTGATGCCATTAGCTTCACGTGAGCAGATTTCATCAGTGGTATGGCCCAGTATGCAAGCCAGGAGTCGGGCTGAGCTGCTTCTTTCCTGAGCACCACGACCAAGGATTTATAGTCTCATTGTCTTCAAAACAGGGATAGCTAGGATCTCTTCCTAACCCTGATCCTGCAGGTGTATCCAAGCACAGCCTAAAACAGAGACCCCTGTTGCTGATCTGTGAAGGACAGGAAAGCTTTAACTGCTTAACAGCATAAAAAAAAAATCAGCAAAAACAATGAGCTGATCCAGTTCCTGACACAAACACAAAGCAGATCTGTTGTGTGAGATGGTGTCATTTCCAGAGTTGCTTTTCAAAGGAAAACAGCTCTTCAACAGTGTCACCAACTTCTGGCCTTTTTCTTCATCTGAGAAGACTCTCAATTTTGGAATGGCTTGTTTTCCTCAGAGATGACTGTTCAAGCTATAATAGATTTCTGAGTCCTTAAATATATAGGCAGACACCCACAAGCAGTGTGGAGAACACAGAGTTTGTTGGAAGAATGCAAATGACATTTTGCTGGCTGCCACTGAAAACTTTGCCTTTCTTGCCTCTGCTGGAAGAGCAGAGCTTATTTAGGGAGCAAGGACAAAGAGCATCTCAGCAGATTCTCACTCTTGTGGGCTTGAAAAAAACAGACAGGCTTTTTTTGTATACATACATCTTGCTTTGCTGGCTGTGGCAGCAGAATACAAAACCCATAAAAATTACCATCTTAGAAAAGCACCGACTTCTAATTTGCATGAAATATGTGCAGTGTACGTTTGCCTAGGGTGCTCTACAGCAGAGAGGGAACATTATGCTACAACCCACCCAGCTGCTAACATGAAATCACTAAAACCGCATTTCCCTGGTACATTGCACTGCAATTACTTTGTTATCTTTATCTCTCTCATTCACTTGGTGGTGTGAGCTGAAGTTGCATCTAGTTATGGAGATGTACTGAGAAAACATCTGTTGATCTGATGGAAAACACCGAGGGTTCTTTGTTTTGCTCTTCCCTTCCTACTTCCTGCGAGCAGCAAAGCAGACTCAGTGACTTTACAAGCCTCAGGAGAGGGACAGAAATTCTTCGAGCACCCCATGGTTATCCCAATTAAGCGACTGAATAGTGCTTGATGACACCAAGGAAACACCACCCAGATCTCGCCCAAGGAAGACGGTCAACGCAAACCAAGAACTCCAAGAGGAGATACAAGAAGTAACATGGGCCAAAGGAAATCTCCAACGCAGAGCTCTCTGTGACCGCGATGCCGTTCAGTGTCTTGTGTTAACCTCTGTCAGAAGCAGTGTCATGCAGTCTCCTCACGATGTTAATTTAGCCAGAAGACTCAATCCTGCTTTTCGTATCTTGGTGTCACCACTGTTTGCTGTTTCCATAACAAAAGCGATCAGGCAAGATTTCACAGTGGCTACAGCAACTACTGGAAAGCTCAAATCCATTCCAGTTGTATATTCCAAACTGGAACCATTTCTTTCAAGCACTTCTGAGCTTGAAGATACCAGTTGGGCCAAAACTTCAAGTCATTTTGTATTACATGGCAAGTGAGAACATGACAGTGGTTAAACACATGCTGCTTAGATTGAGCTGATCTTGCCTCGGGACACATTAATAAACTCAGGGGCCACTGCCTGGCCCTTGCAGCCTGTCTCTGGGATGAGCATTGCCCATATCCACAGGCCTGCAGCCCAGGCACAGCTTCTCTCCTCTTCATGTCAGGCTCCCAGTACAAGACACAGGGTATGCTCCTGCTCACCACAGATTAAATATAATTCACCCGCTTATTTTCACAGCAGGATGACAATGAAGCCTGAAAATAAGCTTAGTGATAACACGTGCAGTGGAGGAAATACAGGGCTGGAGGATGAAAGCACATCAGCAGTCCAGCCTCAGCGTCCTTGTTTGGGCCATTGACAGGCTGGGTCTGATAGATACAGCATGTTAATTAAAAAGCACTGGCAGTGGCATGCCACATTACCTCCGATTTAGCTAATACATTTTGTATCATTAATTCTCTCAGAAACACCAAAGGAGAATGTGTGTGTCTGTCTGCTTTGCTTAAGTCATCTACTGCTTCCCAGACGAGTTACGTGCAGTGTCTTTCTGCCTCACTGCCAAACCTTCCTCAGCAAAGGCACTTTTCCCAAAGCTAGGAAGTCCTACCGTGCCTGCTCCCAGCATCCCTGCACTCCCCCATGTCAGAGGGATACAGCAGTGCTCCTGTATGGCTTCGGAAGGAAGGCTTCTGACAGTGGCTGTTTTCACAAGACTGAAGCTCTCGGGCAGCGAGTACTTTGGGTCCATAACGTGCCCAGGCTTTTTGCAAACACATTTTACTCTACTGACTGTCCCTTGGATTAAAAAATTAAAAAACTCCAGTGCATCCTCAGTGACAAATCAATTGGTCAGTAGTCCACGTGCTCTGCAAGGGCTTTGTAAACTCCTGCATCCTAGTGGCTTCCTCTAATGAACCTCCATTTTCCTCAAACGACAACTTTCCTTGGGACATCTGTTCTTGTGGGGCAGTCTATTATTTTTATATGGTGATTATTTGTGTTATGAGAGACACCACAGCCACAGAATAAAACCCTACTGTGCTTGGCACTCCACAAACGCACAACAAAACACGTCCTGCGTTCCTTTGCATCTTCCAAGTCTCTCCCCCCAGCTGGATGCCACTGTGTGATAATGAGACAGTAGAAACTTTCTAATACAGGAGAGAACAGATGTAGGCATTGGCCACATCTTCAGCTGTGAAACTCACCACCATGTGCAAATGCCATAAAAAAACAAGTTCCTGCAAAGTTACTCAGTGGCTGAAAGTTTGCAGTGCCCTGCAACAGCAGAATCACCCCATGCCAAGGGAACATGCGAGCACACTTGGAAAATGAACACCGCAGTGTCTTTTACGTGCCTGGAGAATCCAAGAAAAGGATCAGCTATTTCCACACAGCAAACAAATAAAAAGCAGTGGACTCACCAGGATACAGCTGCTTTGTCGGTGCACTAAGCTGAGCATCTTTTGTTACTCTATAAGCAACATCTGCTTCTTTTGAAGATCTTCTGCTTGTGCAAAACCCTGTTGTTTTTGTTATACCATCAGGTAAATTATGAAAATCTAATACCTTCAAGAGGTCTGCAGGTTCAGCTGTAAAAAGGAAAGGAGAAAACAAGAATTAGCAGGTAATAAGACTGGCACTTGCTCAGATCCAAGTCATTAGCAGCCTGTCTCACACAAATCACTCATCACAACTTTAAAAACAAATGAAATATGTTTTCAATAAATCTGCAAATACAATGTTAACACCAGCTTCAAAGCTAGAACACCGTACTGCTGGTCAGAGACATTAATTCAATGCAGAGGAACAGTTGATCAGCTGTCTGCACCAGGGCAGGAGGGAGAATATACTATATTATTAGATACAGTAGTTATATTCTCTGGATTTCTTCAATCTCCATCGTTCAAGTTCATCCTGAAGATCAAGTACTAGACAGGAAATTTGTGATCTGAAGGCTTTAAATCAAGACATTGCCATCAGCAGGATGCAGTACAACTCCACTGCAGGCAGCCAAGTCTCCTCGAACTCAGCCCAAACCCAGGCGAATCCCACCAAATAATTCCCCTTCCTTGACAGGTATTCCCCCCCCCACGACACACCAGGGTTTCCACACAACCACCAGTGCACACGGGCGTGCAGCTGGATGGCCAACACCACGTACACCTCAAAGAAGAGGAAAAGTCTGCCTGGGCATCTTGACTAGTGACAGGAAGCAAAAGGCTTCTTTGAACAGCCCCCCCCAGCCACATCCCATTGGGCTGGGATCCTGACTGAGGCTCGCTGCTGCAGGCATCACACTAGTTACTGGAGAGTGCTCGTCTCACACCCGCTGCTCCCCACACCAGTGACATCTGGGCTTGTTCACCTCCAGATGTTTGGGTCTCTAGAACACAGATTAAGTAATACAAGTGATAAATCTCTTAACTTCTTAATCTGGTCTTGCTCGTGTCAGGAGAGATTGTGTCTCCAAAAGTGAAATAACCAGATCTGACTTTAAACACTTAGAATAAATTATTTTTCATTTTGACTTGATACTTGGAGCAAAGTGCTGTCAGAAAGATGAACTACCCAACTCAGCAAACCCCCAGCAGTGCCCAAAGCAAGTGTCTGCACAACAGCTTCATTGACCCTTGCCTGGACAATACATCACAGCCGTATTCTTTTGCCACTTGGTCCATTATTTTCCCCAAAGAGTGGTATTATTCAGATCCTCAGGCACAGGCACACATTAGATAAGCTGATGTTTGCAGCGATACCCAAGACAAACCCCCTGGGCTGCCTGCCCCAGCTTCCATCAGGATCTTGGGACATCTCCCCAGGCTGCATGGCCAAGGGTGCAAAGCTTATTACCAGCCCGCAGAATGACCACAAACAGACCAACTGCGTTCAGGGAGATGCACGGCATCCCTGCTACTGCAAAAAGCAGACAGATCTCCCAAAAGGAAGGAAAATACAGGAAAAAAAAGCCTTACGTTGGGATCAAGCATATTACTAGAAAGAGTAGAGAGGGAGAGGGTTTGCAAGGGCCATGCCACATGCAACTGGCTGCATCCAGGGGGAAGGGTTACAGCAGGGACATCAGCACTGAACACAGTTCAGCAACGGAAAGCAGCATGAACAGACCTTTTACAATATAAAAAAGTTTCGGTTACCAAGAAGATCAGCCTAATATTTGCATGGAAAGTTCATGTACATTGTTAGACAGCTTTTAAAAGTTTCCACAGCCTTGAGAAGCTGGGCCCTCAATGCGAGATTACAACCATATGGCAAATCCCAGTCAACCCTGCAGATAATAAACCAGCTGAGCGCGCCTGGCCCAGGCAGCACACAGCTGTAATGTTTCCTCATCTCTCTTACTCTCGTTAGACAGTGTATGGATGACACACATTGGTCTGAGCTGTCCTTGCCACTCAGATCTTCCCACTGCCTTTAACTGTGGTTTATTTCACACAAATATCTGCATACATACTGCCCGAGCTGTGTTCAAGCAACTAAAACTGCAATAAAATTCCAGCTCTGCTTCCAGTTACCTCCCTGTGCTCCAAGAGATTCACATCAGCCAGCTCTTAAGCTGCCTCCAACATTTATTTAGGGAGGAGAAGGGGGGGAAAAAATGCAAAGGCAAGGGGGAGGGGATGTGAATTCCAGACTCCTGACATCAGCCTGGTCCCCACGCTGGGTGCGGGGGGATTTGAGTCTCGCTCACAGTGCTGCACGAGCCATCCCACAGAGAGAGGCCAAGGCATTTGCAGGAGAAGAAACGTCTGCAGGAGACTCCACCATCTGAAAGGCCAGTTGCCTCTGTGTCAAACACTGTGTGAACATCTCCACTGGCAACAGAGCCCCGGTTGACACCAGAGCCAGTCGTGGTCATCTCACAGGAAAGCAGCGTAGCGCTGGATGAGTTAAACGACGCTTATTGTCATGGTCCCATAGCTAAAACCGTGCAGTGTAGAGACGGGAAGGAAGAGCGACATGGAAACACATTTCACCCACTCTGTGCATTAACGGAGCAAGTTTGCAAGCCACATGGCAACTGCATGCCGAAAGTTATAGCAAGGTGATGAGCATTCAAGGGACCTGGACCTTGACCCTCCTCCAGTGGTGACCAGCCGCGAGCAGGTAGCGGGCTCTATGCTCCAGGCCCTGCTCACAGCCCCCTGAGCAACCCCCAGCCATCATCAGTGCCCCAGCGCAGCACTTCCCATTTGTAAAGGGTAATTCCAGTATCCGTGCTGCTGTGAGCATCCATACACAACATGCAATTCATCTCCACGTGGAAGGTATATCCTCTATACCTCCATAACTACAATGGATTAAGTCGGAGCAAGATATTCAAGTAGAAAAACAGTCTGGGTATTGCAAAAACTGCAAACCACATCAGTACACAGCAGGAGAGGAAATAACCTCTGCCCACAGATGTGCACGAGTGTCTCGCCTCTGCTTTCTCCTGGAAACCAAAAGGAGAGCTGGGGAGCCACAGCTGAAGCCCTACAGACCCCTCCTGCTGCACTTCATCACCAATAGCTTTGGGTTTAGTAGGACTTAAGCAGCACAAGAGTCTCCAGCTCTTCCCAGGAAGAGACAATCTTTACCCAAGAGCAGCTCTTAATTCCTGCCCAGCTAATCAGCTTGTTTTCCCTTGATTTTTCAGCCAAGTCTGAAGTCAGCAAATCTCCTGTCAGGAGCTATGACAGCATCATGCACAAGGACAGAGACCGGACTGACCAAAAACAAGCTCTACAGGGTATTTCTTACACCTGGCTTGGCCTTCAGAGAACTGAATTACCTGTTGCTTTATGAAAGCTTATTTTACTTGCCACTTTATGAATAACATTACTATGCAGCATTACACACAGGATCATTCTTTCACTCAAGATGCACAGGGCTCCCCAAAAAGACTGGAAGCTCAGTCCCTGCTGCACCAGAGGAGCATAGCAATATACCCAGTACACAAAAGAGGCAAATCGCAAATAGCCAAAAGTCAGACCAAAATCAGAGCAGAGGCTGCCTCAAAAGCCTGCACCCAGCAGCATATAAAACCCTTGAACAAGACCAAAAGGAGCATTACTCCCCCATTTAAACAGAGCAGAGCTGAAGGACTGGCTGATGAACCAACAGTAGCAAAACCAGGAATTAAATCCCTAATTCCTCTACATCTGACCAAGGCTTTAACCACAAAACCAATCTCTGTGTTAATCTGATTCCTAATTATTTAATTACCTGTTAAACCATGGAACAGAGGCAGCTGGGTTTAAGTTTACAACTCTACTCCTGAGTCTGCAGTGGGCAATAGCCACTTCTTTCAAGTCAATATAAAGCAAACCAAGCAGCAGTCCCTGAAATAAGGTCCCTGGCTTTGGGCTGGGCACAGGCTCCAGCCAAAACAGGGTCAGTGTGGCCATGCCTTGCCACCCATGACTGCAGCCAAACCGCCTGCTCGGGCTCAGATGTGGGATGCAGGAGCAGAAATATCCACAGGGAACTCCCAAGGAAACCAGAGCATCATTAACATCTGAAGGTGAGTATTAGAGTACCCTGAACACCCGTGACTGTGGCAAACCCCATTTCCAACCTGGGTTGTTCCATCCTCACCCTTCCTT